>NC_079197.1:171537695-171681139 GCF_029499605.1 Hyla sarda | reverse complement strand
TTGGGGGCGAGGGGGGCACTGTACTGCACCTAATGGGGGCGAGGGGGGCACTGTACTGCACCTAATGGGGGCGAGGGGGGCACTGTACTGCACCTAATGGGGGCGAGGGGGGCACTGTACTGCACCTAATGGGGGCGAGGGGGGCACTGTACTGCACCTAATGGGGGCGAGGGGGGCACTGTACTGCACCTAATGGGGGCGAGGGGGGCACTGTACTGCACCTAATGGGGGCGAGGGGGGCACTGTACTGCACCTAATGGGGGCGAGGGGGGCACTGTACTGCACCTAATGGGGGGGGGGGCACTGTACTGCACCTAATGGGGGGGGGGGGCACTATACTGCACCTAATGGGGGGGGGCACTATACTGCACCTAATGGGGGGGGGGGCACTATACTGCACCTAATGGGGGGGGGCACTATACTGCACCTAATGGGGGAGAGGGGGGCACTGTACTGCACCTAATGGGGGAGAGGGGGGCACTGTACTGCACCTAATGGGGGCGAGGGGGGCACTGTACTGCACCTAATGGGGGCGAGGGGGGCACTGTACTGCACCTAATGGGGGCGAGGGGGGCACTGTACTGCACCTAATGGGGGCGAGGGGGGCACTGTACTGCACCTAATGGGGGCGAGGGGGGCACTGTACTGCACCTAATGGGGGCGAGGGGGGCACTGTACTGCACCTAATGGGGGCGAGGGGGGCACTGTACTGCACACCTAATTTGTTTTTTCTAAATTGTAACCTCAGTATTCTGATTTAATTGCTGTGCTGGCACTTTGAGGGGGAAAAGTTGGCGTGCATAACTCGGGCTCAAAAAGGTTCGCCATCACCGGTATAGGGGCTCTGGATATGATGGGCCGGGGGAGTCGTATCCTTTTTTTGACACAATACGATCTGCCCAGTTTACAGGAAGCCTTAATAAGTTATGCATCTATTTTTACAATGTGAGGAAAGCTGATTGTTTTATTATTTTGTACCTAGA
Source organism: Hyla sarda (assembly GCF_029499605.1). NCBI lineage: Eukaryota > Metazoa > Chordata > Amphibia > Anura > Hylidae > Hyla > Hyla sarda. Next base: position 171,680,156 of record NC_079197.1, on the reverse strand, counting down.
TGGCAGCGCAGTTACAGGAGAAGCTGCAGGCCGAGGTCACCAAGTACCAGCAGGTGCAGAAAGGTAAATTAATACTAAGGAAGCGCTACCGCCATCCTGCAGCACATCTCCAAAAGGGTTTCCCAACCAGGGTGAGACTGCCGTTGGCTGTCTGGGCATGCTGGGAGTTGTAGTTTTGCAACAGCTGGAGGCACCTTATTTGGGAAACACTGGTGTAAGGATTTCTTGGAGTTATTGTTCTATGGCAGGAGTATGACTGATCCAGACGACACATGGGTTGTTTGTAGTCTGTTACCATAGCAATATGTTACACTCCCTGTTACTTGTCCTCCCCACTTGCTAGTATACAAACAGTAGAGGGCAGGTGGTACGTAAGTAACACAAGACCCCACACAGGGGGGTTTACAGTCTGGTATTATAGGGGGACACCAAATAAGACTTTTGTGTAGATGCATATGGGCAATAAAAACTTTGTTTTAAATGTGGGAAGTGGGAGCCAAAGCACTTCAAGATAGAATACGGATCTGGAGATTGGGATGGGGGGGGGGGGGGGGAGGTGTTGCTTCTCTAAATCAGACACTTATACCCTATACTGTGGGGATATGTTTAACATCTTAAAGGGGTATTCCAGGAAAAAACTTTTTTTATATATCAACTGGCTCCAGAAAGTTAAACAGATTTGTAAGTTACTTCTATTGAAAAATCTTAATCCTTTCAGTACTTATGAGCTTCTGAAGTCTGTCTCGGGAACCGCCCAGTTTAGAAGCAAATCCCCATAGCAAACCTCTTCTAAATTGGGCGTTTCCCGAGACACGTGTCATCAGAGAGCACTTAGACAGAAAAGAACAACCTTAACTTCAGAAGTTCATAAGTACTGAAAGGATTAAGATTTTTTAATAGAAGTAATTTACAAATCTGTTTAACTTTCTGGAGCCAGTTGATATATATAAAAAAGTTTTTTTTTCCTGGAATACCCCTTTAACCCTTTAAACGCTAATTTGAAGAAAAAAAAAAGTTTCCCCGCAGCTCAGTCGGGCTGATCGAACCGCTGTGTCCTGATCAGCTTATAGTCTAGGTCTGGGAGGACATCCCTCAGGAGACCATCCCCCACCTCATCAGGATCATGCCCAGGCGTTGTAGGGAGGTCATACGGGCACGTGGAGGCCACACACACTACTGAGCCTCATTGGGACTTGTATTAAGGACATTACATAAAGTTGGATCAGCCTGTAGTGGGGTTTTCCACTGTGATTTTGAGTGTGACTCCATATCCAGACCTCCAGGGGTTGATACATTTGATTTCCATTGATAATTTTTGTGGGATTTTGTTGTCAGCGCATTCAACTATGTAAAAATTAGAGATGAGCGAATTTAAAGTAAATTCGATTCATCACGAACTTCTCGGCTCGGCAGTTGATGACTTATCCTGCATAAATGAGTTCAGCTTTCAGGTGCTCAGGTGGGCTGGAAAAGGTGGATACAGTCCTAGGAAAGAGTCTCCTAGGACTGTATCCACCTTTTCCAGCCCACGGGAGCACCTGAAAGCTGAACTAATTGATGCAGGAAAAGTCATCAACTGCTGAGCCGAGAAGTTCGTGACGAAACAAATTTACTGTAAGTTCGCTCTTCTCTAGTAAAGATGAAAGTATTTCATACGATTAGTTCATTCAGATCTAGGGTGTGTTATCTTAGTGTTCCCTTTAGTTTTTGGAGCAGTTAAAGTTTTCGGTGACTGGTACTTTTTAACCCATTTAATTCTAGAGAATGTATTTAACTCTGCATTACCCTTCTCCCCCCCCCCCCCCCCAGATATCAGCAGTGGCATGTCAGCCCGACAAAAACTAGAAGCTCAGCTCACCGAGAACAACATAGTGAAAGAGGTGAGTGACGTGAGCGCCGGAATGAGGGGTCTCTACATCTCCGTGGTGAGGTAAAGGGGCTCACCCCACCCCCGCAGCCATTACTTTCAGTTTTCACCTCTTTTTTGCTGCACATAAAGTTACACTTTGTCTATAAAGATTCTTGTGTGACACATAAACAGAACGGTCCTATATTTCGTTGTTCCCACCATTTGCTTTCCTGTTCTTTGTTCCTTTGTTGGGGTGTCTGTGGTTTCCTCCACCGTGATACTTTTAGTGTTTGACACAGGAGAAGCTTTATTTCTTTGGGATCCACATTCCCTTCCCATTTGCAGAGGTTGTATCAGTAGGAAACCTGCCCATAGGCCGTGGTCTGGTATTACAGATGATCTCCATTCATGGACGCGGGGGCCACAGGGGCAGGTTGTTTATGCTTCTTCCCCCATCTCCAATGCAGCAGCTGCAGATCTGGATGTTCAGTTTCCTGTGTATATTTGATGCTCACAGAATTTGAAGCTGCAGACTTCAATGTAAACTAAGTGACTGAACACAGCTTTAAATCTGCAGCTTCAAATATACACAGGATACTGTATATGTGTATAGATCCCTCAGGGTAAATTTATACAGTGAGGTCAAATAGCAGTATATTGCCATGTTTTGCAGTGTTTTTGCAAAATAAATTTGGCTGTCAGATTGGGCATTACTGATCAGTAAATTATTGGGTACATCCCAGGTCCTTGAGTAATCGAGGCCATTTCTCTTGCTATGTGCGAGCGAGGCGAGCGGGGAAATAGGGGGACCCGGACCCATGAGGTACCAACCCAGACGCTGATCGTTGGCGAGAGGGGGTTAACAGTGCATATACGCAATGTCTTCCCCCTTACTCGCAATGGGGAAACAGTGAACCGGAGTCCCTGAGTCCCCACCTGAAAACAGAAAAGAAAGGGAATAAAAAATTAACACGTCCCTATACTAGGAAAATAAAAAAACAGAAGACCTGGACTGGAGAACCCAGACCATGTCCACCTCCTTCAGACACTAAGCTTAAACTGACTACCTCAGGGCCTGGAGGCGGGTATATCCTGCTGGGAGTAGCTGACTTTTTTTATTACCATAGTGTCACACCTCCTAGAGACAGCAGCATACACCCCACGGTCTGTGTCCCCCAATGGAGCCGATAGAGAAAGAGATTTTACGGTAAGTGTTAAAAAAAATCTCCTTTTCTCTTGCTCTACAATGTGTTTGAAAAGTTTTCAGACCCTTTTGTTATCTTGCTTCTTTGCTAAAAAAACAAAACAAAATTCAAGTTTTCCCCCATCATTCTGCCCCCAATACCCAATAATACCAAAGTAAAAAAATAAATAAAAAGTTAGTAATCTTGCAGTGACATTTAGTACTAAACTTAACTATAATCTTGAAGAGATAAAAGTATTCATACCCTTTACTCAGGACTTGGCTGTGATTCCAGCCTCCAGTCTTCTTGGGGATGAGGCCATAAGGTTTACACACCTGGATTTGGGGATTTTCTGCCGTTCTTCTCTGTAGATCCTCTCGGGTTCTGTCAGGTTGGATGGGGACGGTCGGTAGAAGCCATTATCAGGTCTCCAGAGATGTTCCATTAGGTTCGGGCTCTGGCTGGGCCATTCAAGGACATTAACAGAGTTGCCCCTAAGCTACTCCTGTGTTGTCCTGGCCTTGGGCTTCTGGTCATTGGGGACATTCATCAAAAGTGCTGTAGGTGAAAGTTATTTTATTTTTTAAACCTTAAAGAGGTACTGCGCTGCTCAGAGTTTGAAACAAACTTTTCCGAATGCTGGAGCTCGTGACGTCATAGCCCCCGCCCCCTCACAACGTCACACTCCGCCCCCTCAATGCAAGTCTATGGGAGGGGGCGTGACGTCCCCTCCCATAGACGTGCATTGAGGGGGCGGGTCTATGACGTCACAAGCTCCCGTCTCCAGCATTTGTCACATGTATATAGCGCTGTACTCTGTAGGAGGCCCTCTACAGGTCACACTCTATATGGCGCTGGACTCTGTAGGGGGCCCTCTACAGGTCACACTCTATATGGCGCTGTACTCTGTAGGGGGCCCTCTACAGATCACACTATATGGCGCTGTACTCTGTAGGGGGCTCTCTACATCACTCTATATGGCGCTGTACTCTGTAGGGGGCTCTCTACAGAACACTCTATATGGCGCTGGACTCTGTAGGGGGCCCTCTACAGGTCACACTCTATATGGCGCTGTACTCTGTAGGGGGCCCTCTACAGATCACACTATATGGCGCTGTACTCTGTAGGGGGCTCTCTACATCACTCTATATGGCGCTGTACTCTGTAGGGGGCTCTCTACAGAACACTCTATATGGTGCTGTACTCTGTAGGGGGCCCTCTACAGGTCACACTCTATATGGAGCTGTACTCTACAGGTCTCACATCCAGTCTTTTCTTGTGTTTCAGGAGATATTCTAGTTTTAATCTTGTAGTAGTTTTGGATATATAGCTGTGGGGTGGGGAATGCAGATCAGTCATATGTCTAATAATATATTGTATTTTCCAGGAGCTGGCTCTGCTAGATGACAGTAACACTGTGTATAAGCTTATGGGGCCCGTCCTGGTGAAACAAGATTTAGAAGAGGCAAAATCCACGGTGGAGAAGAGACTGCAGTATATAAATGGAGAAATGTGAGTAGAAGCCGTTTGTGTATGTGTGTGTGTGTGTGTGTATGTGTATGTGTGTGTATGTATGTATGTATATATATATATGCAAAGCAGCTCATTACATCACCTTTTCAGGTAATGTTCCCTGTTATCCGCTTAGCTCCTGTTAAGGAATATAAAAAGCTGATCAGGATTTTATGCCAAGCCAGACTACTCCCCAAAAGAGTACAGAGCAGGGTGATCTGGCTGGCCAGATATATATATCTATCTCTCTATCTCTCTATCTCTCTATGTCTCTATGTCTCTATGTCTCTGTCTCTCTCAATCTCAAATGTCTAATCTCAATCTCAAATGTCTAATCTCAATCTCTAATCTCAATCTCAATCTCTAATGTCTAATCTCAATCTCAATCTCAATCTCTAATGTCTAATCTCAATCTCTAATGTCTAATCTCAATCTCAATCTCTAATGTCTAATCTCAATCTCAATCTCTAATGTCTAATCTCAATCTCAATCTCTAATGTCTAATCTCAATCTCAATCTCTAATGTCTAATCTCAATCTCTAATGTCTAATCTCAATCTCAATCTCTAATGTCTAATCTCAATCTCAATCTCTAATGTCTAATCTCAATCTCAATCTCTAATGTCTAATCTCAATCTCAATCTCTAATGTCTAATCTCAATCTCAAATGTCTAATGTCTAATCTCAATCTCAAATGTCTAATGTCTAATCTCAATCTCAAATGTCTAATGTCTAATCTCTTTAATCTATCTCTTTAATATCTTTTTTTTTTTGGACTAACAGCATTTTGTAGAGACAAGCTTTCGCGATTACTCCCTTTATCAAGTCCAAAGCAAAGAGATTTTCTTTGGACTTGATAAAGGGAGGAATCCCGAAAGCTTGTCTCTACAAAATGCTGTTAGTCCAATAAAAAAGGTATTACAAGAGACTGCAACATTTCTAATACGGCTACTCAAATTTACGATAGATATATATATATTATGCATGCAACAAGAGTTACACTATTCATTTACATACAAAGAAGTAGAGCAGTCAACAATGTGACTTATATGTCCAGGTCTGTGCAGCGGGTATGAAACGATTATCCTCTATGGCAGTGTCTCCCAACCAGTGTGCCTCCAGCTGTTTTAAAACTACAACTCCCAGCATGCCCGGACAGCCAGCGGCTGTCCGGGTATGCTGGGAGTTGTAGTTTAAAAACAGCTTGAGGCCCCTTGGTTGGGAGACGTTGCTCTATAGAGACATAGACAATGTTTTGCTGCATCTGACCTTATACACTGCCACCTGTCTGTCACCATAGGATTTACATGCTGATTTTCCAGCAAATTTCAACCTTGTTGGCCCCTATGCTCAAGGGGAACGTGTCATGGGGAAATGAACTATTGTTTAAACAGTCCTTACAGTACTTTATTTTTATTTTTTTTCCCCCTCCATTTTCCTATTTTAAAATATAAATAATAATCTTGCAGTTTTCATTCTGACCACTAGGCCTAAAACTAATCTGAGACTTCCTGTTTTTTTTGTTTTTTTTTTGGGAGGAGGAGGTTGCTAGAAAATGATCTGTACAAAAGCGAAAGGGGATGCCAGTAGGTAGAAAAGACCATAGGAGTTCAGCCTCCCCTTCCTTGTAAGCATGGTAAGAAGGCTGCACCATAGAAAATATAGGGTCTGAAGATAGCACAGGCAAGATGGCGGCCCCAATAATAAAATATTCAAAAAAGGATAAGTGCAGCTCACAACTTTATCAACCGAGGTCTCTCTGGATGTTCACCAATACCCAGTGGTGCAAAAAAGAGAAATATAATAATATATGGGAGAGATCCAGACCTCAAGGTAGTAACCAAAACTATAAGTTACACAATGAATAATAGATTGGAATAGGATCTATAGGAGACTGTGCTTCATATACAAAAGTAATTTATTAAAATATACAATAAAAAACATGCAATCATGTCCCATCACAGGGCCCTTGTGAATGGGATAAAATATTAAATTTATGAGCAAATAACGAGTATTGGAACAATATTAGATCCTAACATTAGAGTTACAAAAGTGTGGTTATATGTTCATGAATTTTATATTTTGTCATTCACAAGGGCAAGTGATGGGACCTGATAGCATGTTTTTTATTGTATATTTTAATAAATTACATTTGTATATGAAGCCCGGTCTCATATTTAAAAAAAATTATATATATATATATAGGTATATATATAAAATGATATCCTATTCCAATCTATTATTTATTGTGTACCTTAACTGTTAGTTTTGGTTACAACTAGAGATGAGCGAACTTACAGTAAATTAGATTCTTCACGAACTTCTCGGCTCGGCAGTTGATGACTTATCCTGCATAAATTAGTTCAGCTGTCAGGTGCTCCGGTGGGCTGGAAAAGGTGGAATAATACAATACAGAAATGTAGGTGCACTATGTGGTAGATGTATACAATGACATTGGCTAATCCCTCAACACTGATGTTAAAATTGAGACATTTGCCAGTGTATCCTTATATTAAGGACATACCAGAGCCCGCACACCAACGCCAAGGTTTCTCAGATGGCACGGGACCTAACGCTAACCTACCTGTGCGTGAAAAGCAAAAACCAGGGGCCAGTGGGCAATTACAGCAGCATAAGGCCGACATGCAGCCTGCTCCCAGTTACCTCCAGTGTGACTGAGCACACATACAATGGAAGGGGGGAGAGAGGCTACAAGCCCCACCCAAGTTGGCTGATATAGGTGCATGGCCTCACAGGTGCAACCCTAATGCTGCCTGGAAAATGTTCAAGGCGCATTAACATATGGAGATTACACACCTCCACGTATAAATTTACAAACAACAACAAAAACGTGGTCTCAAATGGCTGGAGGTGCTCAACCCCAAATGCAGTTGTGCATATATACTGGGGGAGCAGATCCTGCCCTTGTAGTCCGTTGCTAGGGGCGATCCCCAGCATAAAAATGCATACAATGGAGGATGCCTGCAGCGGACTACAAGTGCCACAATAGAATCCTACACCAGATAAACGGTGTGGATGTGTAACAACTTGGGTGGGATTTGTAGCCTCTCTCCCCCTTCCATTGTATGTGTGCTCGGTCACACTGGAGGTAACTGGGAGCAGGCTACATGTCAGCCTAGTGCTGCTGTAATTGCCCACTGGCCCCTGGTTTTTGCTTATTACGCACAGGTAGGTTAACGTTAGGTCCCGTGCCATCTGAGAAACCTTGGCGTTGGTGTGCGGGCTCTGGTATGTCCTTAATATAAGGATACACTGGCGAATGTCTCAATTATAACATCAGTGTTGAGGGATTAGCCAATGTCATTGTATAAATCTACCACAGTAGTGCACCCATATTACTGTATTGTATTATTCTAATTGTTACACATCCACACCGTTTATCTGGTGTAGGATTCTATTGTGGCACTTGTAGTCCGCTGCAGGCATCCTCCATTGTATGCATTTTTATGCTGGGGATCGCCCCTAGCAACGGACTACAAGGGCAGGATCTGCTCCCCCAGTATAAATGCACAACCGCATTTGGGGTTGAGCACCTCCAGCCATTTGAGACCACATTTTTTGTTGTTGCTGGAAAAGGTGGATACAGTCCTAGGAAAGAGTCTCCTAGGACTGTATCCACCTTTTCCAGCCCACCGGAGCATCTGAAAGCTGAACTAATTTATGCAGGATAAGTCATCAACTGCCGAGCCGAGAAGTTCGTGACGAATCGAATTTACTGTAAGTTCGCTCATCTCTAGTTACAACCTTGAGGCCTGGATCTCTCCTAGATATTATAGCCTCCATAATAACCTGTTAAATTTTTTAATATTTTTTTATTTAATTTTGAAGATCTGAAAATGGAAACGGGTATTTCCGGCACTCCCGTAGACAATGCATGGAGTGGGGGATGGAACGTGCCGTCTGCCCCTCCATGCAGCTGGGGGACCCTGGGTCCATTTAAGGAAACTGTGGGAGGTCCCAGAGGTATGGATCCCCCCTTATCAAACGCTTGTCCCCTATTAGCTGGATAACCCCTTTATCCGCCGCTCCCTTGCTCTTTTTCCTCTCCGCTCACATATCAATCATCATTTTCCCCCTTTTCTGTTGCAGAAAGAGATACGAAACTTTACTGAAGGACTTGGAACAGCGATCGGATCAGCAGCGCGCCTCCCTGGCAAAGCTTCAGCAAGAATACCAGCGGGCGCAGGGGAAGGGGGCAGCGGCAGCGGTGAAGGCTTGAGAGGGCACTATTCCCCATCACTATTTATACACTGGAGGGACATGGCTTCTTCTGTTCTCCTGGTCACAGGTCATCACGCTTATTCTTTTGCCACCTATCAGAGGGGTTACGGTGGCGGGGAGGGGGGCCGCTGTATCATGGACATGACTTATTAAACCTATTCACAAGGCGCCATGTTGTGTCTATGTCTGAGAACAATGAATCCTCCAGTCCTGCCTGGTTAGCAGAGCTGGATGGGACATGTAGTTCACCACACAAGCCTGTGTTTTTTTTTTTTTTGTTTAAATATAATATCATAGATAAAACATAACATATAGAAATACAATACAATACATAGTGTTTCAGGATAGTGTATGGAGGCCTAAGCAGCCCCTTTACGTGCGGAGTCATCCCCGGAGTGATGCTGTGGGGCACAGACACCACATAACTCCTGGATTGCTTCAGTTCCTGCAGCGTCAGACAGACGGTGGCATCGATGGCGTAACGCCGGAACTAAGAATGTGCAATCGCCGATCCCCCACAGTCATCACCCAGCGAGGGAAGTGTCGCGTCCAGGTAGTCAGAAGCTATGAATACTGAGCCCCTCCCCGGGATGATACAAAGTCTTATGTAGCGTCAGTCCTACTGGTAGATACTTTAAAAGAGGGATTTTGCAAAGTCTCCAGCTTTGGCCTTGATTTTGGGGTAGGTGGCGTGGATTTGCGCCTTCAGATGGTGGCGGGATTCAGGTTGAGGGCTCGGATTGGGTTGATGCTGCGGACGCACCAGGAAGTCCAAGCTGGCCGAGCTCATGGCGTAGAAGACGTTGGCCGTTCCGGGGATCACCAGCTCTGTGGGGGGATCGGAAATAATCTTGGTTATTCAAGAGCAACATTAGGAGAATGTTCTAGAGCTGCCACCATTACAGTAAATAGAAGTAGGTGATTGTATTGCACAATAAAGCAGAATATTCATTATTCTAGCAGAAAAAGATGGTATACCAGTGTTTTCTAATCAGGGTGGTTACAGCGTTTGCAAAACTACAACTCCCAGCATGCCCGGACAGCCTTTGGCTGTCCGGGCATGCTGGGAGTTGTAGTTTTGCAACAGCTGGAGACACAGTGGTTGGAAAGCACTGCTGCTCTAACATTTTTATATCTGCTACTAGAGATGAGCGAACTTACAGTAAATTCGATTCGTCACGAACTTCTTGGCTCGGCAGTTGATGACTTTTCCTGCGTAAATTAGTTCAGCCTTCAGGTGCTCCGGAAAAGGTGGATACATCCCTAGGAAAGAGTCTCCTAGGACTGTATCCACCTTTTCCAGCGCACCGGAAAGCTGAACTAATTTATGCAGGAAAAGTCATCAACTGCCGAGCCGAGAAGTTCGTGACGAATCTAATTTACTGTAAGTTCGCTCATCTCTATCTGCTACCTTTTAGTTGCCACTAGGGGGAGCTCACTGCATACAGATGTATGTTGTAGTTTTGCAACAGCTGGAGGCACCCTAGTTTAAAAAAAACACTGATAGAGGCCACTGCCATTAGAGGGGGGGTCCTGCTGCCATAAAGGGGCCTTGGTGTGTACATTGGTTAGATAAGTGTCACAGAAACATCTACGTGATGCCAGGACATCAGCAGATCATTGCCCATCACACTGATTTCTCAGTATGTGATGTCACTGTTATGTGAGCTCCAGGTATGACAACACCAAGGTAGGTTGAATGAATAGTTGACGGCTATTAGAGAGGACTCAGTAGAGCGTTTTAACTTGGTTTGGTAGCCATGGATCTCTTCGAGTTATTGACGGATGTCCGTCACTTTTTATCCCTATACAGTGATCCCTCAACTTACAATGGCCTCAACATACAATATTTTCAACATACAATGGTCTTTTCTGGACCATCATAACTTGAAACCAGACTCAACATACAATGCTACAGACAGTCCAGATCTGTGAAACCTGTCAATGGCCAGAAGAACCGACCAATAAGAATGGGCATTTACACCTGTATTACTGAAGCATATGCACTGACTGGTGTCTGGTAGCGCCCCCTACAGTACAGGGAGGTATTACATGTTCTGTACTCTTTACCTGTATTACTGAAGTGTATGCACTGACTGGTGTCTGGTAGCGCCCCCTACAGTACAGGGAGGTATTACATGTTCTGTACTCTTTACCTGTATTACTGAAGTGTATGCACTGACTGGTGTCTGGTAGCGCCCCCTACAGTACAGGGAGGTATTACATGTTCTGTACTCTTTACCTGTATTACTGAAGTGTATGCACTGACTGGTGTCTGGTAGCACCCCCTACAGTACAGGGAGGTATTACATGTTCTGTACTCTTTACCTGTGCCACGGTTAGCTGCTCCTTTGGACACCAGGTGAGGGCGGCTCCATTTTGTGTGTACTGTACAGGACCCTGAAGAAGCTCCTGTCCTCTATATAGACCAGTCTTTCCCAACCCGGGTGCCTCCAGCTGTTGCAAAACTACAGCTCCCAGCATGCCTGGACAGCCATTGGCTGTCCAGGCATGCTGGGAGTTTTAGTTTTACAACAGCTGGAGGCACCCTGGAAGGGAAACACTGACAGACAGTGATTACTGCTCCCAGCAGATCTTTATTACTTTTATATGTAAGGATTTGCCTAAGTTATCTACTTATTTTTCTTTAATCCTCACTTTTTCCTATTTTTGGATGACATTTTGGGGCTTCAGAACCAATTACCAGGTTTCCATAGAGTTCTGGTCTCAACATACAATGGTCGTCCCGGAACCGATTAATATTGTAACTTGAGGGACCATTGTACTATCATGTCGCCTCTATTTGTCTCGGAGGGGGAGGAGCCAATTAGCCACGCCTTCCTTTCGTTACTGTTATCTTGCAGTCTGTCACTTCTATATATGTTTGATTCCTGATGACTTTTGCCTATTGTCTGGATGTACCCATGTTTTTGGGTTTTAATGTGGCCTTATTGGCCACTGATTCCATTCTCTTCTACTTACTGTTGTACTGATTCTGTGCTCTTACAACATTAAAGCTTCATGGTTTGATTGTTATAATACCGCCATGGTAAGATACGGGATACAGCTCCACATCCGGGATCTCACCTTTATTTCCAGGTAACAGCTGGACAAGCTCCTGCCGCCCCTGCAGACTCATGTGATGTTTCCGGATGATCCTGTCGATCACTGTGGGAGTTTTCTCCTGACTATTGATCTAAGACACAAAATGACAAAGGTTATAGATCATGAAACAGAAGACCCTGCTGCACCCAGTGATGATGATATAGAAGACCCCGCACCCTGTGATGATGATATAGAAGACCCTGCACCCTGTGATGATGATATAGAAGACCCTGCACCCTGTGATGATGATATAGAAGACCCTGCACCCTGTGATGATGATATAGAAGACCCTGCTGCACCCAGTGATGATGATATAGAAGACCCTGCACCCAGTGATGATATAGAAGACCCTGCTGCACCCAGTGATGATGATATAGAAGACCCTGCACCCAGTGATGATGATATAGAAGACCCTGCACCCAGTGATGATGATATAGAAGACCCTGCACCCAGTGATGATGATATAGAAGACCCTGCACCCAGTGATGATGATATAGAAGACCCCGCACCCTGTGATGATGATATAGAAGACCCTGCTGCACCCAGTGATGATGATATAGAAGACCCTGCACCCAGTGATGATATAGAAGACCCTGCTGCACCCAGTGATGATGATATAGAAGACCCTGCACCCAGTGATGATGATATAGAAGACCCGGCACCCAGTGATGATGATATAGAAGACCCTGCACCCAGTGATGATGATATAGAAGACCCAGCACCCAGTGATGATGATATAGAAGACCCAGCACCCAGTGATGATGATATAGAAGACCCTGCACCCAGTGATGATGATATAGAAGACCCTGCTGCACCCAGTGATGATATAGAAGACCCTGCTGCACCCAGTGATGATGATATAGAAGACCCTGCTGCACCCAGTGATGATGATATAGAAGACCCGGCACCCAGTGATGATGATGGGATAGAAAACCCTGCACCCAGTGATGATGATATAGAAGACCCTGCACCCAGTGATGATGATATAGAAGACCCGGCACCCAGTGATGATGATATAGAAGACCCTGCACCCTGTGATGATGATGGGATAGAAGACCCTGCACCCTGTGATGATGATGGGATAGAAGACCCTGCACCCAGTGATGATGATGGGATAGAAGACCCTGCACCCAGTGATGATGATGGGATAGAAGACCCTGCACCCAGTGATGATGATGGGATAGAAGACCCTGCACCCAGTGATGATGATGGGATAGAAGACCCTGCACCCTGTGATGATGATATAGAAGACCCTGCACCCAGTGATGATGATGGGATAGAAGACCCTGCACCCAGTGATGATGATGGGATAGAAGACCCTGCACCCAGTGATGATGATATAGAAGACCCGGCACCCAGTGATGATGATATAGAAGACCCGGCACCCAGTGATGATGATATAGAAGACCCGGCACCCAGTGATGATGATATAGAAGACCCGGCACCCAGTGATGATGATATAGAAGACCCTGCTGCACCCAGTGATGATGATATAGAAGACCCTGCTGCACCCAGTGATGATGATATAGAAGACCCTGCTGCACCCAGTGATGATGATATAGAAGACCCTGCACCCTGTGATGATGATGATATAGAAGACCCGGCACCCAGTGATGATGATGGGATAGAAGACCCGGCACCCAGTGATGATGGGATAGAAGACCCGGCACCCAGTGATGATGGGATAGAAGACCCGGCACCCAGTGATGATGGGATAGAAGACCCGGCACCCAGGGATGATGATGGGATAGAAGACCCTGCACCCAGGGATGATGATGGGATAGAAGACCCTGCACCCAGGGATGATGATGGGATAGAAGACCCTGTACACCATGACTGTGTCTTCTCACCCGCACGCTCTTGTACACACTGTTCTCCTCTGCTGGCTCCACACGAGCACGAATGATACGGAAATCTGCGGCAGGGTCAGGGAATTTCCCAGGCTCACCGAGGCTCTCAGAAGACGTGCTGGGCTGCATGGTTACATTCAGAGGACTGCCGCAGGATGCAGAACGTCTGTGTGTCCGCACCTTGCAAGCCGAGGTCAGGAAACCTTTGTGCGCTGGTTTGGGGGAGCCTTGCATATCCAGCTCTCCGACTGAAGGGCTCTTCTGGTGCTGTTAGCAAGAAAAAGTGAAAGACAAAGTGATTCAATACCAATTTTCAGTGGAGCATCATTGTCCCATAGGTCTCCACACGTCTTCATGACACTCTGTAATACCACACAAGTTTAATTTTCCTGTCCAATGAGGGAAAATTAATCTATTTTCCTTTGCACCAGTTTTGCAGCCTCTACACCTGTGTTCTCCAACCTGTGGCACCACAACTTTGGCTGTTAGGGCATTACATGCAGTTGGGTAACACTGCTTTACCCCCAAGGTGCCAATCTCTGATCCTAATTTGAGTTTTTATGTGTTCTGAGGTACAAATTTCTTTTTGTATTTTACAGCATTTACTGCTTCTGTGCCTGTGTGCTCCTGAAAGAGTTAAATGGTTTTCCTCTGTAAAGAACTAGTGAGTAGCCACAGCAACAGTCCTTAGTCAATCAGGTTGAGATCCCCAGCTGCTGTCTTCTGCTTTTGTACCTCATGAAAGTAGGCCTCAAGTGTTCCAGAGTTCAGAAGTCAACTCGTCTTAGTCAAGGCTTTGGGGACAATAGCATACGTCTGACAGGCCCCATAATTAAAATAGGAAGAAGGCATGGATATCCTCTGGGCCACACTTATCCCATATGTCCTCCATGGCTGTATGCACTACAAAAGGAACTCTTTTCACTATGTTCAGTGCCCCAGATTAACTCCTTTTATCCACATTGTCAACAAATTAAAGGAAAACTGTCACCCGTTCACCCACACTAAACCCAATGCACCGGGCAATAGTGCAGGTGAACAAGAGACCAATGCGGGGTCTCTGACTTATATACATACCTGCGGTCCCTCTGAAGATCCTCTTATGTCTTTGGTGAATTGCACGCTGGAGACAGGCCCGCCGGCTGAATTTAAATATTCATGGTCGCTGGTTACGTGCACGCTTGTGCCTACTTAGTGCTCACGTGACCAGTGACCATGAATATTCAAATCCAGCCGACAGGCCTGTCTCCAGCGTGCAATTCACCGAAGACAGAAGAGGATCTTCAGAGGGACCAGGCGCCAGACTAAAGGTAAACAATAGATGAGGTCCGGCACAATAGAAGCAGGTAAAATCCAGTGCTTTATTCAATATGCCGAATAACAAGTAGTTCAGGAGACAGTCGCCTACGCGTTTCGGGCTGTTGAGCCCTTAGTCATGGTATGTATAGAAGTCAAAGACCCCAGCCTCGGTCTCCTGTTCACGCGCACCATAACCCGATGTATTGGGTTTAGTGTGGGTGAATGGGATGACTGTTTTCCTTTAATGGAGGAAGGTATTAACCAATGGGTCAGGGAAAGCAAAGATCCTCCCAGCGTGATCATATAATAGACAGTGTCCATACCGTAGCCAGGCCTGGCGCCATCAGTCGCTCGCAGGGTGAATCCCAAGACACCAGGTGCATGCCGGGTCCAAAAGGTGCAGCAATGGAGGCCAAAAGGCTGAGTGGAGAGAACCAGAACAGGGTCAGCATGACATGCGTAGTTTGATAACGTGCTGCCATTTATTCATGTTAGTGAACTGGATTTGTCCTCACTCTGTGCAGTGTGTGATGATCACTGTAGGCTTCACTGGTGTGGTCACACTTGTATCTTGGGTCGACTCGATCTCGCATGACAATCGGTAACTGCAACGATAACACATCCCCTGCATGAGCTACAGCTCAATAATCAGACATTTCCCTATTTATACGACTAGGTGTCTCCTTGGTGAGAGAACCATAATGTTATAGATGGAGATTTAGCAATTATATTCAGAATCTTTTTGCCTATATTTGGTGCATGAAATGACACACGTGGGGCTAAGAATTTTTTTTCTTGCGACTTTTAGCTGTAAGCAAAAAGCTACAAACAATCTTACAAAAGTCAATTTCGGGTTTCACTTTACCGTGGTAATAGATTTATCAAATGCAAATGTCGCACAAATAGTCATAAACCCCTCCGAAACACTGCAAATGTACGCCAGCCCAGACTTTGCTCACAGAACTTTCTTTGGACAGCATTCTTAACATGTTACCCTCTCGGGATGTGCCAGGTCATCTAAAATTGCTAAAGGTAACATCAGCTTTCATTTCATCCCCACCCCCCGTTATTTAATATTCCCTGCCCTGAGCTGTGATTGGTCGGGACCGACCAATCGCAGCTCCCGGTGGGGAATATTAAATCATGGCACTCGCTCTGTCCACTTCAACCTACTACTGTAGGGCACGTGCTATAGATGCTGTGGTCAGTGTAACCGTAGCATCTATAGGGTGACAGCGGGAGGGGGCTCCCTCTGCTCTTCATTGGCATCCTGCAAAGTGATCACAGGGCGCCGATGGTAGCCATGGCAACCTTCATGGCTACAGAAGCTGATCTGTCTAAGGCAGTGTCTGATTATCTGTACTATGTCTATCAGTGTAACTTTGATAAGCATAGGCATAATACAGTGCAGTACAGACGTGTACTGCACGGTTTATATACAGTACAGACCAAAAGTTTGGACACCTTCTCATTCAAAGAGTTTTCTTTATGAAATTGTAGATTCACACTGAAGGCATCAAAACTAGGAATTAATACATATGGAATTATAGACCTAATAAAAAATTGTGAAACAACTGAAAATCTGTCATATTCTAGGTGGAAAGTGTCCCCAAGTGCAGTCCCAAAAACCATCAAGAGCTACAAAGAAACTGTCTGGCATGCGGAGCGCCCCAGGAAAGGAAGACCAAGAGTCACCTCTGCTGCGGAGGATAAGTTCATCCGAGTCACCAGCAATCTCAGAAATCGCAGGTTAACAGCAGCTCAGATTAGAGACCAGGTCAATGCCGCACAGAGTTCTAGAGCAGACACATCTCTAGAACAACTGTTAAGAGGAGACTGTGTGAATCAGGCCTTCATGGTAGAATATCTGCTAGGAAACCACTGCTAAGGACAGGCAACAAGCAGAAGAGACTTGTTTGGGCTAAAGAACACAAGGAATGGACATTAGACCAGTGGAAATCTGTGCTTTGGTCTGATGAGTCCAAATTTGAGATCTTTGGTTCCAACCACCGTGTATTTGTGCAACGCAGAAAAGGTGAACGGATGGACTCTACATGCCTGGTTCCCACCGTGAAGCATGGAGGAGGAGGTGTGATGGTGTGGGCGAGGAGGTGTGATGGTGTGGAGGAGGAGGTGTGAAGGTGTGGAGGAGGAGGTGTGATGGGGGGGGGGGGGGGCCTTTGCTGGTGACACTGTTGTGGATTTATTCAAAATTGAAGGCCTTCTGAACCAGCATGTCTACCACAGCATCTTGCAGCGGCTGCTATTCCATCCGGTTTGCGTTTAGTTGGACCATCATTTATTTTTCAAGAGGACAATGACCGCAAACACCTCCAGGCTGTGTAAGGGCTATTTGACCAAGAAGGAGAGTGATGGGTGCTGCGCCAGATGACCTGGCCTCCACAGTCACCGGACCTGAACCCAATGAAGGCAAAAGGGCCAACAAGTGCTAAGCATCATGGGAACTCCTTCATGACTGTTGGAAGACCATTTCAGGTGACTACCTCTCAAAGTTCATCAAGAGAATGCCAAGAGTGTGCAAAGCAGTAATCAAAGCAAAAGGAAGAACCTACAATATGACATATTATCAGTTGTTTCACACTTTTTTGTTATGTCTATAATTCCACATGTGTTACTTCATAGTTTTGATGCCTTCAGTGTGAATCTACAATTATCATAGTCATGAAAATAAAGAAAACTCTGAATGAGAAGGTGTCCAAACTTTTGGTCTGTACTGTGTATATATATAAAAAAAAAAGTGAAAAAAATGTAAAAATAAATATGCAAAAAAATATAACAAACACGTGTGTTAAAAACGGACGTTCTGATAAAAAAAAGTGGCAGAGAAGAGGAGGAATCATACAAAGTGGTGTTCTGAAGTGATTTTTTTTGCTTATGTGCGCCAAATGTATCAATAGTATGATAAATATGTCACACATAGGCAAAACCAAGGAAAAAAAAATTACTTGAAAACTCACTTTTCAAAGACAGCGATGATAAATGTCCCCCCATAGTGCGCTGTAAAGTTGCAACAAACAATAGGTGGCACTAAAGAGCAACTTTTGGCCTTGAACTATGGTCACCAAAACTGTGGACCTCCCAGCTGTTGCAGAACTACAACTCCCAGTATGCCCGGACAGCCAACGGCTGTCCGGGCATGCTGGGAGTTGTAGTTCTACAACAGCTGGCGGTCCACAGTTTGGAGACCACCTGGCCTAGAAGACTCTCTGCGCTATGGACTACAAACATTGGCCACAGATTTGTCTTCATATTTACCCCTCATCCTCGCTGATCAGACGCAATCGCTGGAACCAGCCAACGAAGTGCCGATCCGACCTGAATCGATATCCCAGGCACACAGTTTGCAGAATACGGATCTGAGAGAGTGACTCAAACTCCTGTACAAAAATAAGAAGGATTAGGGGGGGGGGGGGACAATTCCAGAATTATTCATTGGGCCCCCTAGAGGTGGCACCAGGTCCTTGTCCCTGAGGAGGCCCAGAGGTCCTTGTGTTATACAGAATGACACTAATAATATAATTGGTAGATAGGGACCCTGATATAGAACTATAAAATTGGGTACCAGAATCTCCAAATTACACATCTATAGGGTTTCTTTAATCTAAAATAAAACAAAAGCACAGATAATCTGATATTTTTTAATTTACTTTCATTAAGGGGTGGAGCATGGCACAAGGATCCCGCCCCTGCGGATCCTGCAGCAGGCATAACATAGTCAGCTGCTTTGGTTGCACATTTGTCTACAGTATCAGTCTATGCACTCACCTTTCTGCGCTTCTCAAAGTTCAGGTAACCGTTCTAAAAAAAAAAAAAAACAACAGGAAAATTCATGAAGCTTTATGGCATCTTGTTGTATAATCTGGAGCAGTGGTTCCCAACCAGGGGTACGTAGCAGTTCTCCTGGGAGTATACAAAAAAATCTGCAATGGTGGCCCCAGTCACTGGTCACTGCTGCGATCTCCACTGGCAGAATTCTGCGAGCGGAGATTCCATCTGGTGGCCGCCGACGAAAACTTATCGACGGTAGGACCATGCGGCACTGCGCCGTCACCATATACGGCTATGCAGGGCTCGCGGTCTTCCGTGCAAAGAATGAACTTGTTCATTCTTTGCGCAGAACAATTGTCCGCCGCTGAAATTCCTCAGTGTGAACAAGTCTCGAGGAAGACCCATTCAAACTGATGGTAATGTTTACAGCACGTAATTCCGCTCGTGGAATTCCGTGGGAATTACGCAGTGTGAACGTACCCTAAGAGAAGTGAGCAGTGGCTGCTGGTATTATCTGACGTCGCTCCTTTGAGCAGCAAAACAGGAGAACAACAGAGGACGCTGCTGTGTACAATAACCACTGCGTCAAATTCGGTTTCCACTTCTATAGACCAGGGACCTACTGCTATGGGCCATAGAAGTAGGTCCCTGGACCGAAGGAGCAGTGGAGCACTAAAACAGGGCAGTATGGAGGAGTAATTCAAGAGGAATTCACGCCGAAAATATGGGCAGAATTTTATTTTATTTTTTTCACGTGGAATTGCGCGCGGAAATGGGGGAGAAAGAAGTGAAGGGTTTTTCAGCCATTTCCGCGCTAAAAAACGATGGGCGAAATATTTTTTTTTTTAACATTGACTTCTATTGATTTCTGATAGCGGATTCCGCTTGAAGAATGAACATGCTCATTCTTCTAGCGGAATGGAATTCAGCGTCTGAATTCCGCTAGCAGAATTTCCGCAGTGTGAACAGGACAGTGGAAAAAACATTAAAGTCAATGGGCAGAGGAGATGTGAATTAATTTGGAGCGGAGAATTCAAGAGGAATTACTCGAGTAAATTCCTCTTGATTTACTCTGTGTGAACGCACCCTAAGACAATATGGGTACAGAATGGGGCCTACAACTATATGGGGTCAGTGTGGGAGCCTACAACTATATGGGGTCAATGTGGGAGCCTATAACTATATGGGGTCAGTATGGGAGCCTACAACTATATGGGGGCCGTGTGGGAGCATACAACTATATGGGGGCAGTGTGAGGGCCTACAACTATATGGGGTCAGTGTGGGAGCCTACAACTATATGGGGTCAATGTGGGAGCCTACAACTATATGGGGTCAGTATGGGAGCCTACAACTATATGGGGGCCGTGTGGGAGCATACAACTATATGGGGGCAGTGTGAGGGCCTACAACTATATGGGGTCAGTGTGGGGGCCTACAACTATATGGGGTCAGTGTGGGAGCCTACAACTATATGGGGTCAGTGTGGGAGCCTACAACTATATGGGGGCCATGTGGGAGCATACAACTATATGGGGGCAGTGTGAGGGCCTACAACTATATGGGGGCCGTGTGGGAGGCTACAACTATATGGGGGCCGTGTGGGAGCATACAACTATATGCGGGCCGTGTGGGAGCATACAACTATATGGGGGCAGTGTGAGGGCCTACAACTATATGGGGTCAGTGTGGGAGCCTACAACTATATGGGGTCAGTGTGGGAGCCTACAACTATATGGGGGCAGTGTAAGGGCCTACAACTATAAGGGAGCACTGATGGAGCCTATTACTCTATAGCGGCACAAAGGGGGCACTATTACTGTGTGGGTCAATACACATAGGGAGTTTGTAAAGAGGTGGACGTGTTGTACTGGAGAAAGGAGCCTAAAATGTTTGTATAGCAGGCTCTGTTGAATCAACTCTTTGGCAGGAGAAACCTTAGAGGACAACTGATCTGAAGAGTTAGGGAGAAGAGCAGGGGTGAGTATATGTGGAGAGTATATGGAGCAAAGAAATATATTCATTATAAATATGTCATTAATATGGGGGGTACATTTTATGGAAATGAGCTACCGAGGGGTACTGGGGTAAAGAAAGGTTGGGAACCACTGATTCCGAGGACACACCACAAGCAATAAAAGTACACTGTGGCATCTGATCATTTCAAGGGTGTAGGTATCATAGTGGGAGACCATGCGGCTGCTATGGACCCTCTGAGGGAGGGAGGGGGGGGGCTCCATCTTGGTTGGTACTAACACCTCTCTCCAATTATCTGCATTGTCAACAAACTTACCGAGGAGGGCATTGACCACTGGGTCATGGAAAGCAAAAAGAAATAGAAACCAGACCCTTCTGTCTTGGAGGGCAAAATCAGAACCATAATAGGGACACCTTTCAACCTTTGCTTTGGGCCCCCTCCACTCTATTTACACCATTGGAGCATATCATTTATGAAATATTGACTTACCTCCAGCTGATCCCGGATGGCAGAGTCCAGCATGACCAGGTCAGTGAGGAAGACTCCGAGGTACGGGATGACCCCCTGTAACGTAGGAAGACAGCGTCACAAGGTTTTACCCAAAAAGCATGGTAACCAAGACCAAAAATTGGGTGTGGGTGACTCTACACAGGGACAGTCCCCCATTTTTTTCGATATGATGTCTCTTACCGTGGCTCTGGGGTCTCTGGGGCGGGGGTTGTGTTTTTTGAGGGTAACATCAGTTGCATCCTGAGACTAAACAAGATGTTGGATTATAGAAATAATTGTTATAGCAGCAGATGACACAAGGACTTGGAGGGGGGGGGGGGTGGGGGGTCATCCTCTCACCTGGAAGAGCAGGTCCCTCATCCGGGCGTAGTTGTCCTTCTCAGAAAACACCTCGCTCATTTCTTGGTAACTGCGCTGGGCTTCCCTGTGTGACATCAGGACTCATAAATATCTCACGCTTTATCTAGATCAGTATTTTCCAACCATTGTGCCTCCAGCTGTTGCCCTCGGCTGTCCGGGCATGCTGGGGGTTGTAGTTTGCAACAGCTGGAGGCACACAGTGCGGGCTTTCGTGTTCATGCCCACCCCCTCGTGAAGTCACGTCCCGCCCCCTCAATGCAAGTCTATGGGAGGTGGCGTGACGGCTGTCGCTCCCCCTTCCCATAGACTTTCATTGAGGGGGCGGGACGTGACTTCACGAGGGGGCGGGCGTGAATACGGAAGCCCATACACAGCAATTTGGAACTCAATGTTCTGGATGCTGGGGAGCGGAGTAACCCTTTAAAAAAAAAAAAAAAGATGGCCGCACACAAAACAATTCTGTGTCCGGCTAGAAGACGCCCTGATGCCCCTTTACCTGGATGTCTCTGCCCATACTCTCTTCAGCCGGTGCACGGATGTACTTTGTAAAGCCGAGAGAATGGCGTAAACCGAGGAGAAGTTCCTGAGGTTCCAACATTCCTATAGAAAAGACACGTGAGTAACATTGAGGATAGATCCCAAAAAAACACAAAAAAATGTTTTTCTCCTATAAATCAGAATAGAGCTGCGGTGGAATCTATGGGAAGAGCAGATGCTGTATTGCCCAAAGCAACCAATCAGATCGCTTCTTTCATTTTTCAGAGGCCTTTTCAAAAAAAATGAAAGAAGCGATCTGATTGGTTGCTATGGGCAACTCCGCAACATTTCCTCTGGACAGGTTTTGATAAATCTCCCCCGAAGGGGGAGATTTATCAAAACCTGTCCAGAGGAAAAGTTGGCGAGTTGCCCATAGCAACCAATCAGCATGGAGTCTATGGGGGAGATTTATTAAAGGGATTATCCAGGAAAAACTTTTTATACATATGTATATCAACTGGCTCCAGAAAGTTAAACAGATTTGTAAATTACTTCTATTTTAAAATCTTAATCCTTTCAGTATTTATGAGCTGCTGAAGTTGAGTTGTTCTTTTCTGTCTAAGTGCTCTCTGCTGACACCTGTCTCGGGAACTGTCCAGAGTAGAAGCAAATCCCCATAGCAAACCTCTTCTACTCTGTGCAGTTCCCGAGACAGGCAGAGATGTCAGCAGAGAGCACTGTTGTCAGAAAGAAAAGAACAACTCAACTTCAGCAGCTGATAATTATTGGAAGGATTAAGATTTTTTAATACAAGTAATCTACAAATCTGTTTAACTTTCTGGGGCCAGTTGATGTTAAAGAAAAAAAAAAGTTTTTTCCAGGAATGCCCCTTTAAAAACCTGTGCAAAAGAAATGTTGTACATAGCAACCAATCAGAGCACTTCTTTCATTTTTAACAAGGCGATATGATTGGTTGCTATGGGCAACTCTGCAACGTTTCCTCTGGACGGGTTTTGATAAATCTCCCCCTATGAGCCCGGACGGTTAAAGGGATATTCCAGGAAAACTTTTTTTTATATCAACTGGCTCGAGAAAGTTAAACAGATTTGTAAATTACTTCTATTAAAAAAATCTTAATCCTACCAATAACTATCAGCTGCTGAAGTTGAGTCGTTCTTTTCTGTCTGGCAACAGTGCTCTCTGCTGACATCTCTGTTTGTCTCGGGAACTGCACAGAGTAGAAGAGGTTTGCTATGGGAATTTGCTTCAACTCTGGATAGTTCCCGAGACAGGTGTCAGAGAGCACTTAGACAGAAAAGAACAACTCAACTTCAGCAGCACATAAGTACTGAAAGCATTAAGATTTTTTAATAGAAATAATTTACAAATCTGTTTAAAGAGCTACTCCGGTGGAAATGTTATATTTTTTTTTAATCAACTGGTGCCAGAAAGTTTAAGGGGTATTCCCAGCAAAACCTTTTTTATATATATCAACTGGCTCCAGAAAGTTAAACAGATTTGTAAATTACTTCTATTAAAAAAATCTTAATCCTTCCAATAGTTATTAGCTGCTGAATACTACAGAGGAAATTCTTTTCTTTTTGGAACACAGAGCTCGCTGCTGACATGATGACCACAGTGCTCTCTGCTGACACCTCTGTCCATTTTAACAACTGTCCAGAGTAGGAGAAAATCCCCATAGAAAACATATGCTGCTCTGGACAGTTCCTAAAATGGACAGAGATGTCAGCAGAGAGCACTGTGTTCCAAAAAGAAAATAATTTCCTCTGTAGTATTCAGCAGCTAATAAGGACTGGAAGGATTAAGATTTTTTTTTATAGAAGGGATTTACAAATATGTTTAACTTTCTGGCACCAGTTGATTTAGGGAAAAAAATGATAAGTTTTCCACCGGAGTACCCCTTTAACTTTCTGGAGCCAGTTGATTTATAAAAAAAAGTTTTTCCTGGATAACCCCTTTGATGATTTTCGGGAAATTTACGGCACAAGATACTAAGCAAAGTGCTAGAGCCGATGCAGGATTTATAACTTTATCTATGGCCATCCGATAATCCAGAATATGTCACAATCTAGAATCTGATGTGGTGTCCTGGTACAGGACCTTGTCCTGTCCCTGTCTAAAGTCCCCTCAGCTAGAGTCCCTCCATTCCACAGGGCTCTCCTGCAGAGCTTGCCCCTCGGTCGCCTCATATAAATGTATTTCTGTATAGTGTATAAATGTATAGGACCTACCTAGGTCACGTGATGGACCGGTTGTTGGCAGGGCCTTCTATACAAAACAACCGCACCCTGGCATCACGACAAATCAAGGGTTAATACCACCAGACCCTGTAGCATTATTGCCTCACCCGGCACTACACTGCCATTACTGCTCGGTTATATGACGAATATTTCCCTCTCACCTCGGCCACCTTCACCCACTTCTCAATAACCCGAGCCCTTTGTTGCGGCTTCAGTTGTGGGTCTTGGACACAGGATGATGTCACGGCCCCCGACAGGCGGTTAAAATGGCGGACGGTCTCCCTGACAGAGTGACATCGGTCACAGTGCTCGCCTCCCCTGTCTCTTCGAGACCATACAGACCCCAGGCACTCATATGGGACGACTCTTAGGAAGAGAGACTGCAAGAGAAAAAAAATTTAATTACAAGAATATACATTAGAAATAAGACTATAAAGTCATTATTTTATCAAATTTTATGATTCTAAAACTGACACAATCTCATAATACATCAGTGCTGATTTCTCCTATAAGGACAGGCTCACGCAATAGAATTTTACAGTGATTTCTGCAAATTTAGTCAATGACGTCTTCTGTGTTAGACGGTAAATATTAGTTTAGGTCACTCGTTGCTCCGATATCTCCTGATAATTTGGGAGAGCCTGTGTGTGATTTTTGGGGTGACAGAAGGGGCCCCCCATACAGGTACAATGGGGGAGATTTACCAATACTTGTCCAGGGGAAAAAATTGCCCAGTTGCCCATAGCAACCAATCAGATCGCTTCTTTCACTTTGCAGAGGCCTAGTTTAAAATGAAAGAAGTGATCTGATTGGTTGCTATGGGCAACGTTTCCTCTGCACAGGTTTTAATAAATCCCCCCCCCCCCATAGACTCCATGCTGATAGGTTGCTATGGGCAACTCGGCAACCTTTCCTCTGGACAGGTTTTGATAAATCTCCCCCGAAGGGGGAGATTTATCAAGACCTGTCCAGAGGAAAGGTTGCTGAGTTGCCCATAGCAACCAATCAGATTGCTTTTTGCAGAGGCCTTGTTTAAAATGAAAGAAGCGATCTGATTGGTTGCTATGGGCAATTTTCCTCTGGACTGGTTTTGATAAATATCCCCCATAGTGATTTCAAAAGTTTAGATTTTTGGGGGTCCAGGTGCTGAGACCCCTACCAACTGTTAAAATAATCGGGCAGCCCATTCTTCTCCGCTCAGCACTGCTCAGCCTAGCCTATGGCTATGTTCCCACAAGAGAATTTCCACGATAGATGCGACTACTGTGGAAATCCGGATTCCGGCGTCTGCAGAAAGAACATTCCTTAGCCCGCCGGAACATTCAAATGTGTGGAATGTCCGCCTGGAAAACGCAGATTACGTACATGTAAACATGGCCTATGGGTGAAACTCTAAAAACCTAAGAAGGATGGTTATACTTCACCAGAAATCCTTATTAGCAAAAAAAAATGTAAATTTTAATCATTTAATGTAGATTTTGCTTGGAAACTGCGCCAGAATGCCAGGATGCTGGTTAGTCCTATTGTTTCCACAAATTGTACACTTACAGCCTCCAGGCAGGTCAGTTGCTCCGCCACGTATACGGCTTGGAATGTCAGGATATCTAAAGGGTCGTAGTGCTCGTCCTCCTCTCCTACCGAGTGGGTATCCTCAATCTTCTCCCACCCAGTCGGTATCTCAGGCTTCTCCCCGGCAATGACCTCCTGTAGTTTTGCTACCAGATTTGATTTCTTAAGTTTTAAGAAGCAGCGAGACAGCTGTTCCCTCATAGCAGAGTCCAGTGATATGAAGTCCTCAGGATACTGAGACATCCAGGCGCAGAAGAGACTGCTGATCCTGAGGAGAGAGCATTACAGTGAGGTCATTATTATTTATTTATTTATTTTTATAGCGCCTACAGATTCCGCAGCGCTTATAATTATGGGGTACAAACAAAGACAAGTCATGCCCATTAAAGGGGTACTAGGGGATAAGATGTCTGACCGCGGGGGTCCCGCCACTGGGGAACCCGCAATCTTGCATTCGGCACCCACTTCTTTGAGCTGCGCTGCCAGCTCACAAACTGCCGGGTGCCGACCACGGGGCCGGAGTATCTTGACGTCACAACTCTGCCTCCGTGTGACGTCCCCCCCCCCCAGGCAGGACCCCCGCCTGGGGGGGGGGACGTCACACGGACATCTTATCCGAGGGAAAAAAATTTCCTCAAATAAATAGGTGCCAGAAAGTTATACAGATTTATAAATTTCTTCTATATAGAAATCTTAATCCTTCCAGTACTTATCAGCTGCTGTATGCTCCACAGGAATTTGGGTAGTTCTTTCCAGTCTGACCACAGTGCTCTCTGCTGCCACCTGTCAGGAACTGTCCAGAGCAGGAGCAAATCCCCATAGCAAACCTCTCCTGATCTGGACAGTTCCTGACACAGACAAAGGTGTTATCAAGGACGTAGTAGTTTTGTAACAGCTGGAGGCACACTGGTTGGGAAATACTGCTATATAGTCATACAGTCTGACAATGTGGCACTTACACTAAAGAAAGGTTGTGCACCCCTGGTGTTTATAGTGAACAGTGATGATACAGGTGCTGCTGGATCATATAAATAGAAGGCTAAAAAGGAAAATACATTTCGTACTTACTCATCATCCTTTCCTCCATAAGACTTTCCAGCTGTCTGTGTGTAGTTATCCTCCTGCAACCTGAAAACACAGGACACGATTACTGACACTATAGAATAGGATCACAACCACAGGACACGATTACTGACACCATAGAATAGGATCACAACCACAGGACACGATTACTGACACTATAGAATAGGATCACAACCACAGGACACGATTATTGACACTATAGAATAGGATCACAACCACAGGACACGATTACTGACACTATAGAATAGAATCACAACCACAGGACACGATTACTGACACTATAGAATAGGATCACAACCACAGGACACGATTACTGACACTATAGAATAGAATCACAACCACAGGACACGATTACTGACACTATAGAATAGGATCACAACCACAGGACACGATTACTGACACTATAGAATAGGATCACAACCACAGGACACGATTATTGACACTATAGAATAGGATCACAACCACAGGACCCGATTACTGACACTATAGAATAGGATCACAACCACAGGACACGATTACTGACACTATAGAATAGGATCACAACCACAGGACACGATTACTGACACTATAGAATAGGATCACAACCACAGGACCCGATTACTGACACTATAGAATAGGATCACAACCACAGGACACGATTACTGACACTATAGAATAGGATCACAACCACAGGACACGATTACTGACACTATAGAATAGGATCACAACCACAGGACACGATTACTGACACTATAGAATAGGATCACAACCACAGGACACGATTACTGACACCATAGAATAGAATCACAACCACAGGACACGATTACTGACACCATAGAATAGGATCACAACCACAGGACACTATTACTGACACCATAGAATAGGATCACAACCACAGGATACGATTACTGACACCATAGAATATGATCACATCCACAGGACACGATTACTGACACTATAGAATAGGATCACAACCACAGGACACGATTACTGACACTATAGAATAGGATCACAACCACAGGACACGATTACTGACACTATAGAATAGGATCACAACCACAGGACACGATTACTGACACTATAGAATAGGATCACAACCACAGGACACGATTACTGACACTATAGAATAGGATCACAACCACAGGACACAATTACTGACACCATAGAATAGGATCACAACCACAGGACACGATTACTGACACTATAGAATAGGATCACAACCACAGGACACGATTACTGACACTATAGAATAGGATCACAACCACAGGACACGATTACTGACACTATAGAATAGAATCACAACCACAGGACACGATTACTGACACCATAGAATAGGATCACAACCACAGGACACGATTACTGACACTATAGAATATGATCACAACCACAGGACACGATTACTGACACTATAGAATAGAATCACAACCACAGGACACGATTACTGACACTATAGAATAGGATCACAACCACAGGACACGATTACTGACACCATAGAATAGAATCACAACCACAGGACACGATTACTGACACTATAGAATAGGATCACAACCACAGGACACGATTACTGACACTATAGAATAGGATCACAACCACAGGACACGATTACTGACACTATAGAATAGGATCACAACCACAGGACACGATTACTGACACTATAGAATAGGATCACAACCACAGGACACAATTACTGACACTATAGAATCGGATCACAACCACAGGACACGATTACTGACACTATAGAATAGGATCAATACCACAGGACACGATTACTGACACTATAGAATAGGATCACAACCACAGGACACGATTACTGACACTATAGAATAGAATCACAACCACAGGACACGATTACTGACACTATAGAATAGGATCACAACCACAGGACACGATTACTGACACTATAGAATAGGATCACAACCACAGGACACGATTATTGACACTATAGAATAGGATCACAACCACAGGACACGATTACTGACACTATAGAATAGGATCACAACCACAGGACACGATTACTGACACTATAGAATAGGATCACAACCACAGGACACGATTACTGACACTATAGAATAGGATCACAACCACAGGACACGATTACTGACACTATAGAATAGGATCACAACCACAGGACACGATTACTGACACTATAGAATAGGATCACAACCACAGGACACGATTACTGACACTATAGAATAGGATCACAACCACAGGACACGATTACTGACACTATAGAATAGGATCACAACCACAGGACACGATTACTGACACTATAGAATAGGATCACAACCACAGGACACGATTACTGACACTATAGAATAGGATCACAACCACAGGACACGATTACTGACACTATAGAATAGGATCACAACCACAGGACACGATTACTGACACTATAGAATAGGATCACAACCACAGGACACGATTACTGACACTATAGAATAGAATCACAACCACAGGACACGATTACTGACACTATAGAATAGGATCACAACCACAGGACACGATTACTGACACTATAGAATAGGATCACAACCACAGGACACGATTACTGACACTATAGAATAGGATCACAACCACAGGACACGATTACTGACACCATAGAATAGGATCACAACCACAGGACACGATTACTGACACCATAGAATAGGATCACAACCACAGGACACGATTACTGACACTATAGAATAGAATCACAACCACAGGACACGATTACTGACACCATAGAATAGGATCACAACCACAGGACACGACTACTGACACTATAGAATAGGATCACAACCACAGGACACGATTACTGACACTATAGAATAGAATAATAACCACAGGACACGATTACTGACACTATAGAATAGGATCACAACCACAGGACACGATTACTGACACTATAGAATAGGATCACAACCACAGGACACGATTACTGACACTATAGAATAGGATCACAACCACAGGACACGATTACTGACACTATAGAATAGGATCACAACCACAGGACACGATTACTGACACTATAGAATAGGATCACAACCACAGGACACGATTACTGACACTATAGAATAGAATCACAACCACAGGACACGATTACTGACACTATAGAATAGGATCACAACCACAGGACACGATTACTGACACTATAGAATAGGATCACAACCACAGGACACGATTACTGACACTATAGAATAGAATCACAACCACAGGACACGATTACTGACACTATAGAATAGAATCACAACCACAGGACACGATTACTGACACTATAGAATAGGATCACAACCACAGGACACGATTACTGACACCATAGAATAGGATGACAACCACAGGACACGATTACTGACACTATAGAATAGGATCACAACCACAGGACACGATTACTGACATTATGGAATAGGATCACAACCACAGGACACGATTACTGACACTATGGAATAGGATCACAACCACAGGACACGATTACTGACACTATAGAATAGAATCACAACCACAGGACACGATTACTGACACTATAGAATAGAATCACAACCACAGGACACGATTACTGACACTATAGAATAGGATCAGAACCACAGGACACGATTACTGACACTATAGAATAGGATCACAACCACAGGACACGATTACTGACACTATAGAATAGGATCACAACCACAGGACACGATTACTGACACTATAGAATAGGATCACAACCACAGGACACGATTACTGACATTATGGAATAGGATCACAACCACAGGACACGATTACTGACACCATAGAATAGGATCACAACCACAGGACACGATTACTGACACTATAGAATAGAATCACAACCACAGGACACGATTACTGGCACTATAGAATAGGATCACAACCACAGGACATTATTACTGACACTATAGAATAGGATCAATACCACAGGACACGATTACTGACACTATAGAATAGGATCAGAACCACAGAACACGATTACTGACACTATAGAATAGGATCACAACCACAGGACACGATTACTGACACTATAGAATAGGATCACAACCACAGGACACGATTACTGACACTATAGAATAGAATCACAACCACAGGACACGATTACTAACACTATAGAATAGGATCACAACCACAGGACACGATTACTGACACTATAGAATAGGATCACAACCACAGGACACGATTACTGACACTATAGAATAGAATCACAACCACAGGACACGATTACTGACACTATAGAATAGGATCACAACCACAGGACACGATTACTGACACTATAGAATAGGATCACAACCACAGGACACGATTACTGACACTATAGAATAGGATCACAACCACAGGACACGATTACTGACACTATAG
Source organism: Hyla sarda (assembly GCF_029499605.1). Classification (NCBI taxonomy): domain Eukaryota; kingdom Metazoa; phylum Chordata; class Amphibia; order Anura; family Hylidae; genus Hyla; species Hyla sarda. The sequence continues at coordinate 171,648,788 of NC_079197.1, read as the reverse complement.
AATAGGATCACAACCACAGGACACGATTACTGACACTATAGAATAGGATCACAACCACAGGACACGATTACTGACACTATAGAATAGGATAACAACCACAGGACACGATTACTGACACTATAGAATAGGATCACAACCACAGGACACGATTACTGACACTATAGAATAGGATCACAACCACAGGACACGATTACTGACACTATAGAATAGGATCACAACCACAGGACACGATTACTGACACTATAGAATAGGATCACAACCACAGGACACGATTACTGACACTATAGAATAGAATCACAACCACAGGACACGATTACTGACACTATAGAATAGGATCACAACCACAAGACACGATTACTGACACTATAGAATAGAATCACAACCACAGGACACGATTACTGACACTATAGAATAGAATCACAACCACAGGACACGATTACTGACACTATAGAATAGGATCACAACCACAGGACACGATTACTGACACTATAGAATAGGATCACAACCACAGGACACTATTACTGACACTATAGAATAGGATCACAACCACAGGACACGATTACTGACACTATAGAATAGAATCACAACCACAGGACACGATTACTGACACCATAGAATAGGATCACAACCACAGGACACGATTACTGACACTATAGAATAGGATCACAACCACAGGACACGATTACTGACACTATAGAATAGGATCACAACCACAGGACACGATTACTGACACTATAGAATAGGATCACAACCACAGGACACGATTACTGACACTAGAATAGGATCACAACCACAGGACACGATTACTGACACCATAGAATAGGATCACAACCACAGGACACTATTACTGACACTATAGAATAGGATCACAACCACAGGACACGATTACTGACACTATAGAATAGGATCACAACCACAGGACACGATTACTGACACTATAGAATAGGATCACAACCACAGGACACGATTACTGACACTAGAATAGGATCACAACCACAGGACACGATTACTGACACTATAGAATAGGATCACAACCACAGGACACGATTACTGACACTATAGAATAGGATCACAACCACAGGACACGATTACTGACACTATAGAATAGGATCACAACCACAGGACACGATTACTGACACTATAGAATAGGATCACAACCACAGGACACGATTACTGACACTATAGAATAGGATAACAACCACAGGACACGATTACTGACACTATAGAATAGGATCACAACCACAGGACACGATTACTGACACTATAGAATAGAATCACAACCATAGGACACGATTACTGACACTATAGAATATGATCACAACCACAGGACACGATTACTGACACTATAGAATAGAATCACAACCACAGGACACGATTACTGACACCATAGAATAGAATCACAACCACAGGACACGATTACTGACACTATAGAATAGGATCAATACCACAGGACACGATTACTGACACCATAGAATAGAATCACAACCACAGGACACGATTACTGACACTATAGAATAGAATGACAACCACAGGACACGATTACTGACACTATAGAATAGAATCACAACCACAGGACACGATTACTGACACCATAGAATAGAATCACAACCACAGGACACGATTACTGACACTATAGAATGGGATCACAACCACAGGACACGATTACTGACACTATAGAATAGGATCACAACCACAGGACACGATTACTGACACTATAGAATAGGATCACAACCACAGGACACGATTACTGACACTATAGAATAGAATGACAACCACAGGACACGATTACTGACACTATAGAATAGGATCACAACCACAGGACACGATTACTGACACTATAGAATAGGATCACAACCACAGGACACGATTACTGACACTATAGAATAGGATCACAACCACAGGACACGATTACTGACACTATAGAATAGGATCACAACCACAGGACACGATTACTGACACTATAGAATAGGATCACAACCACAGGACACGATTACTGACACTATAGAATAGGATCACAACCACAGGACACGATTACTGACACTATAGAATAGGATCACAACCACAGTACTGCGCCGTGACATTTAATATAATATAATATCGTCATGACCTGTAATATAATGTAGTACGCCATGACATGTAATATAATATAATATCGTCATGACCTGTAATATAATGTAGTACGCCATGACATGTAATATAATATCGTCATGACCTGTAATATAATATAATGTAGTACGCCATGAGATGTAATATAATATTGTGTCATTTTGTCACAACCTGTCATATGGTATTATGTAATGTAGTCAATGACGTCTTCTGTGCTTGACGGTAAATATTAGTTTTGGTCACTAGTTGCTCCGATATCTCCTGACAATTCGGGAGAGCCTGTGTGTGATTTTTGGGGTGACAGGTACAATGGGGGAGATTTATCAAAACCTGTGCAGAGGAAAAGTTGCCCTGTTGCCCATAGCAACCAATCAGATCACTTCTTTCATTTTGCAGAGGCCTTGTTAAAAATGAAAGAATAAATCTGATTGGTTGCTATGGGCAACTCGGCAACTTTTCCTCTGCACAGGTTTTGATAAATCTCCCCTAATATATATATATATATATATATATATATATATATATATATATATATATATAAATCTCCATGAAGATGGAGAGCAGCGAGCGGCCTCACAACCTGTCCAGCAGCGTCCTCAGCACTTCAGGAGTGTTGGTGAAGGTGCGATAGGTGGCGAGGAAGGCCGGGATGTAGGTGGTGTCCCCCAGAAGACGGGCTTCGAGAAGATGGAGGATAAGCCTGGACAGTGTGCCGGCGCGCAGAGCTAACACTCTAACAGGAGGCTGTGGGGAGAGAAGGATACAGATGATATAGTCATATATTATTATTGTTATATACTGATGAATCACCAACATGTTCTCACTGTGTTAAACCAACACCTTATACTTTGTTTCCAGGCGGCGCAGTATATAAATAGCCGTGTACCTGACGACCGCGGCCGCAACAATAAAACAAGCATTTACATATAACCAAAGAGGTGTCCCCGACCTCATCGGGATAATGGCTTCTGTCTAGAGTTACACACATGTCTACCTACACATAATACGAGGTATCCCAACCGTGGTGCCTCCAGCTGTTGCGAAACTACAACTCCCAGCATGCCCAGACAGCCTTCGGCTGTCTGGGCATGCTGGGAGTTGTAGTTTCTCAACAGCTAGAGGTTTGCGCTGGTTTGGAAAACCTATGGCTAAATTCCAGGTTGGGGCATCAAAACTCAATTGGGGTATCACTATAGTTCCCTACAATGTATCAGGCTGTTGAGCTTACAGAGCATTGTCTAGACCAGTGTTCCCCAATCTGCGGCTCTCCGGCTGTAACGAAACTACAATTCCCAGCATGACACAACAGCCTTCAGCTGTCAGGGCATGCTGGCAGTTGTAGTTTTGCAATCTACAGTATTAGTCTAAAGACCGGGCTGATTACGCTCACAGAGCATTGCCTAAATCAGGTTTTTTTTCGTTTGTTTTTTTTAACCTTCTGCTGTCAGGGCATGCTGGGAGTTGTAGTTTCATAACAGCTAGAGAGCCACAGGTTGGGGGAACACTAGTCTATACTAAATATATTTAATGCTGATGAGAAGAACACCATCTTCAGCGCTATTTCTGCGGGGGACCCTCGGCAATATCAAGAATGGTCCCACAGACAACCCGACTGCTGGGACCCCTGGTGTTTTTAAGTAACACCAGGGGTCCCTGGTCTCCTAATGGAATGGCGCGGCTGTTATGCATGCACACTGTCTCCAGCACTAATTCTGCGCAGGACCCTCTGAGATCTCGAGAATGGGGTCCCAAGTATCCCGTAGGAATGGAGCGGTGGTTACTCATGCACACTGCCATGCCCTACATTATCTACTGAAGGTGCCTGAGATAGTGCGCATGCGCGACTACCGCTCCATTCCAATAGGAGACTTAGCACTACCACCCCAATTCGAAAGGAGACTCTGTACTCCATTCTTGAGGACACAGGGTTCTCAGCAGTTGGATTGTTTATGGGAGGAGCTGGCGATAGAGCGCATGCGTGACCAACACACCAGGGGCGGACACAGACAGCAGAGGGCAGACACAGACAAAGAATGTGCCTGCCCCCCCCCCCCCATTCGTCAATTGTTCAGGAACCTCCCCCCCCCCCTCCCTTCATATGTCACTCAAGTGGACCCCCATATTTCACCTGCTCACGGGGGGACCCCACCCATATCAGTTGCTCAGGAGGACCCACCCCCCATAATATCAGTTGTTAATTATTTATCAAGGCCCCCCCCCCCCATATGCCGCAGCTCATTCAGCCCTCCCCCTCCATTAGGGAGCAGTTTCCCCACATTAGGTAGCATAGATTTCCCACATTAGGTAGCAGTTTCCCCACATTAGGTAGCAGTTTCTCCACATTAGGTAGCAGTTTCCCCACATTAGGTAGCAGTTTCCCCACATTAGGTAGCATAGACCCCCCCCCCCTAACACACACTGCACAGCGCTTCTCCTCTCCGGCGGCGGCCTGATGAGTGACGTCACTGGCGTCCTCCTGAGCCGGTCTGCGGAGGTACGTCACTTGCGCGACGTCCCTCGTTAGACCCGGGTCGACCGGCCGCAGACTCACTGTCTAAAGTGCCTGTGGTGCTATTATGCGCCACGGCCGCTTTAGAACAGTAAGCAGCGGCGGTCTGCCCCCTCACCCTCACACACTGGGCCCCTGCGCAGCTGAACCGGCTGCACAGGCAATATGTCCGCCCCTGCACCCCACCATTCTGACAGGGGACCCCATTCTAAAAATGGCCAGGGGTCTCCCACAGAAATAGTTCCCGGAGATTATGCACGTGTGCCTGCCGCCCCATTCCGACAGGAGACTCAGGACCCCATTCTCCAGATGGCCGGGTTCTTAGTAGTGGGACCCCTTCCCCCCCCCAATAATACACTTATCCTCCATCCCGTGTATCGAAGACAAATGTTAATGTGACAGGTCTTGTTACTACAGTGAAACCTCCCTGAGAAGACCCCCCCCCCAAATTGCCCATAAAAATCTTCTCGAGTGGTGGTCTTCTCAAAGAAGATGGTCAGTATGCATGATATGGTGGAACCTAAAATTGGTTCCCGAAAATCTAGTCTAGACGAGGGGGCGGTCTTCTCAAAGAGGTGGTCCTATAAAGAGGCTTCACTGTATTTGGTCAGGGAATTGTGACCCTACACCGGGGGTCTCCTCATTGTAGTACCCTATATCCTTTTTCCGCGTGGTATAAGTTCGATAAACAAAATCTGCCAATGGCTGTCAGGGCTTGCTGGGAGTTGTAGTTTCCTAACAGCTGGAGAGCCACAGGTTGGGACAGAAATAACCAATGATTGCAAACAACTATATTACTATCTATGCCAGTGTTTCCCAACCAGGGTACCTCCAGCTGTTGCAAAACTACAACTCTCAGCATGCCCGGACAGCCTTCGGCTGTCCGGGCATGCTGGGAGTTGTAGTTTTGCAACAGCTGGAGGCCCCCTGGTTGGGAAAACACTGATCTATGCGACTGCTTGGCACCGAACAGCTGGCACCCTAAAAGTTACATGAGTCTACAGTAGACATGGCGTTACCTGCTGGGAGTTTGCGTTGCGTAAATATATACTGTATATAAGACCGTCCCGCTCCTCGTCCCCTTCGTACTGCAGGACCTGGGAGGAATAAACGCAATATTACCACACGGAAGGTAAGTGAGCTCGATATAAGGCAAATCCAGGCAGTAAGCCGAAGGCACAAACCTGCAGCCATCTCATCATTCATCCCAAAGCCTCGCACCACCGTGCAGATGTGGCGCGCCTCACCTTGCCAGGCGGAAAGTACCACGTCGTTTTGGAGGTGACACAGGGACCACCCCGTGACAGGCACTTCAGGGCCACATTCATAGAAAGCAAACCAGCTGTGAAGGGAGGGGGTGGACAAGCCGCGCTAAGATTAGGAAGGCCGGATATAGATGAGAGATAAGGAAAAGTGTTGGGAGGAGGCTGGAGGCAACTGGAGGAGGCTGGAGGCAACTGGAGGAGGCTGGAGGCGCAGGAGAGGACACCTGGACAAGGGGTTAAAGCCAAGACGATAAGGAGGTCCAGGTAAGAAGTCGAAAGGAGTGCAAGGGGTTAATCCCGGCTGAAGAACGGCAGCAAGAATAATATCTGTATCCCAGGTGTCTCGGGTTCAAACTTCCGGAAAAAGACACGTGTTCCTACAGGTAAATACAGTGCGCGGCCAGCAACGCCCTACCAAACCGGTTCCTGATGTGAATATTCATCAGCACGTAACGTATGTACAAGGCCAGGACCACTGCGCAGGGACTGATGGAAGGAGCTTGTGTTTTCATTGGTTTTGTACGTTTTTGTTAAAAAAAAAATTAAAAAATAAACAATTTAGCACAAAAAGTCACAAATCTGAAAATCGGAAAACAAAGCAAAATAATAATAAAAATAATATGGGATAAACTGTAATATACAACATTTATGCAACCGCTGGAGAGTCACAGGTTGGGGGAAACTGCTCCTCACTATTTGTATCAATGACCTGTTACATCACCATATTCTGCAGGTTAGTTTTTCTACGGAGCTATGTGAGTTTTATTTATTTTTTATTTATTTTTTTAGGGGATGTGGGGGGCGGTTTGTGACGAGCACAATTTGTTTTATTCATGATGTTCACCAATCACCATTTAAATATGTAACCTTTTCTAGCTTTAAAAAAAAATGGAAAAAGGAAGGGGGGGGGGGAGGAATCAGAATTTTAACTTTTTTATTTTTTTTACATAAAAAAAAAATTTTTTTGACTTTTTTTTTTATTTTACTTTATTTTTACTTTTTTTTCTCCCTGTGGGCTACAAGCAGTCATCTGATCCCTTTTACAGTACATTGCAATACTATTGCATTGCAGTGTACTCTCTTATCTTGTGCTCTGCTGGTGCAGCCTGTCTAGAGAAGACTATACTGGGAGATCAAACATGGCAGCCGCGGAGACCTTCAGAAGGGCCCTTGTTGCCATGACAACGGATTGGCACCCCCGCAATTGTGTCATATGGAGGTGTCAATTGGAACCCGAAAAGAACCGGCACCTGTCCAATTACTAACCGGGTATTGTGGTTACTGTTGACCGTGGCATCTAGGGAGTTAAACATCAGGCATTGGAGTGATCATCGGTGTCAGCGACAGATAGACGTGTGGGGGGGATAACATTTTATACATAGAGCCCCAGATCATTGTCCTGACATCTGTATACTAGTTATATATGAGGCTGGTGTTCGGATCAGAGGGAATTATTCTGGTTCCGGTCTTTTACATGGACCCGTAGTCATAACCATGTGATGTGACTGATCAGATGTTTATACCAGTATACGGGAATCACCGCCATAATATGACTAAGGTTTCCTGAGGCCTGGAACTCATCAGCGGTGGCATCATGTCTCATCTCCATGGACTCTAATGGGAAATAAAACTACAATCTGTTTTATTGGATGCCGGAGTCGCCTCTTTAGCAATGACATCATTTCCTCCGTGCAATGAGGATTCGGAAAATACTCTGTATTGGTCTATAGTTACACCCTGCACCCCTCTATGGGGACAGACATCCAGAACAGAACATCATATACAAAAGCAATGATAGCAAAGTATCAGCAAAGATACAGAACATCTTGTGGATCTCAGCTGTGGAATATTATAAGTACGGTCGTCAGTCGTCAGGCGAAACAGCGTCACGCACCCTCCTCCTCGGACCAATCTCCGTCAGGCGTCAGCCGCAAATCCCTCCTCCATCATCCAAAACTCTGTCATCCGAAACTCTGTCATCCCTCAGACGAAAAACCTTCCGTCCGTGTAGCAGAGCCGAGTCAGTGTCGGCTCTGCTATACGGGTTCGGCTATACATGTTATTCAGTGTCGGCTCTGCTATACGGGTTCTGCTATACATGTTATTCAGTGTCGGCTCTGCTATACGGGTTCTGCTATACATGTTATTCAGTGTCGGCTCTGCTATACGGGTACTGCTATACATGTTATTCAGTGTCGGCTCTGCTATACGGGTTCTGCTGTACATGTTATTCAGTGTCGGCTCTGCTCTACGGGTTCTGCTGTACATGTTATTCAGTGTCGGCTCTGCTATACGGGTTCTGCTATACATGTTATTCAGTGTCGGCTCTGCTCTACGGGTTCTGCTATACATGTTATTCAGTGTCGGCTCTGCTCTACGGGTTCTGCTATACATGTTATTCAGTGTCGGCTCTGCTATACGGGTTCTGCTATACATGTTATTCAGTGTCGGCTCTGCTATACGGGTTCTGCTATACATGTTATTCAGTGTCGGCTCTGCTCTACGGGTTCTGCTATACATGTTATTCAGTGTCGGCTCTGCTCTACGGGTTTTGCTGTACATGTTATTCAGTGTCGGCTCTGCTCTACGGGTTCTGCTATACATGTTATTCAGTGTCTGCTCTGCTATACGGGTTCTGCTATACATGTTATTCAGTGTCGGCTCTGCTATACGGGTTCTGCTATACATGTTATTCAGTGTCGGCTCTGCTCTACGGGTTCTGCTATACATGTTATTCAGTGTCGGCTCTGCTATACGGGTTTTGCTGTACATGTTATTCAGTGTCGGCTCTCTGCTATACGGGTTCTGCTATACATGTTATTCAGTGTCGGCTCTGCTATACGGGTTCTGCTATACATGTTATTCAGTGTCGGCTCTGCTATACGGGTTCTGCTATACATGTTATTCCGTGTCGGCTCTGCTATACGGGTTCTGCTATACATGTTATTCAGTGTTGGCTCTGCTATACGGGTTCTGCTGTACATGTTATTCAGTGTCGGCTCTGCTATACGGGTTCTGCTATACATGTTATTCAGTGTCGGCTCTGCTATACGGGTTCTGCTGTACATGTTATTCAGTGTCGGCTCTCAGCTATACGGGTTCTGCTATACATGTTATTCAGTGTCGGCTCTGCTATACGGGTTCTGCTATACATGTTATTCAGTGTCGGCTCTGCTATACGGGTTCTGCTGTACATGTTATTCAGTGTCGGCTCTGCTATACGGGTTCTGCTGTACATGTTATTCAGTGTCGGCTCTGCTATACGGGTTCTGCTGTACATGTTATTCGGTGTCGGCTCTGCTATACGGGTTCTGCTATACATGTTATTCAGTGTTGGCTCTGCTATACGGGTTCTGCTGTACATGTTATTCGGTGTCGGCTCTGCTATACGGGTTCTGCTATACATGTTATTCAGTGTTGGCTCTGCTATACGGGTTCTGCTATACATGTTATTCAGTGTCGGCTCTGCTATACGGGTTCTGCTGTACATGTTATTCGGTGTCGGCTCTGCTATACGGGTTCTGCTATACATGTTATTCAGTGTTGGCTCTGCTATACGGGTTCTGCTATACATGTTATTCGGTGTCGGCTCTGCTATACAGACTCTGTAGCACATGTAGTATCTGTAGTACACGTGCAAGCTTCACAGTTTCGACTCTGCTATACATGCTGTGCAGCGTCGGCTCTGCTATGCGGCAGGAAGTTGCGTCTGAGGGAGAATGGGCTGAGGGATGACGGCATTTTGTAAGAGGGAGTATCGGATGAGGGAGGAGGGAGTTGTGGCTGACAACTGATGGAGGATTGGTTGGAGGGAGGAGGCGGGATTCTGTTTCGCCTGACGGGGGACGGAGTTGCGGCTGACGACTGACGGCGATTGGTCTGAAGGGGGAGGCGGGATTCTGTTTCGCCTGACGCGGGACGGAGTTACAGCTGACGACTGACGATGTCCTAAAATGAACACCGTATATAAGGGTATGTTCACTCTGGTTGAAAAACACTGTCCTAGAGATTAGGGACTAGAAGATTTATCCAATTTTAGGGGGAAACAGGGGATTAAACTTGTACTCTCTGGCACTCACCAGTTTATACATGCACGGTCCTTGTTCCTATCTCCCAGCTGACACTGTTGGTCATTATAGTCACTGCCATACAGTATATACATTATACTCCCATACAACAGACACGGAGGGGAAAGAGCCTTGAAACACAACACTCACTCCCTGAAGACTATCTCCAGCCGATGAAGACAATGCAGCCGCTTTCTATCCTACTACAACTATTGTATATTTTAAGGTATAAGAATACAACAAACGGTAATTTGGAAAATGTCAGGGTCTTTGCCTTTGTCGGTTTTTCTATGCAAGTTTTAAAGAGAGGGAAATATTGGGGCTGGGGCTACACATCGACTTTAGTCACAACAGGGGTTTGGCAACCAAAGATCGACGTGCCGCCTTGAGGGAGTTGTCATGCATTGCTGTAAAGCAGAGAAAATAGTGTTACACTGTGACCCAAAAAATGGCCACAGCCAAATGTAGGCCGCCATGCAAACCCATTTGCTTTTCTTAGCTGCAAAGCAGCACAACACGCACTCCTGTCATTGTGTGATCCCAGCGTCAATCCTTCCAGGACCCATAGAAAAAGCCTGTGAGTCCTGCTTCCCCCGCCCACTCAGAAAAAGACTGTGAGTCCTGCTTCCCCCGCCCACTCAGAAAAAGAATGTGAGTCCTGCTTCCCCCGCCCACTCAGAAAAAGCCTGTGAGTCCTGCTTCCCCCCCGCCCACTCAGAAAAAGCCTGTGAGTCCTGCTTCCCCCGCCCACTCAGAAAAAGCCTGTGAGTCCTGCTTCCCCCCCGCCCACTCAGAAAAAGCCTGTGAGTCCTGCTTCCCCCCCGCCCACTCAGAAAAAGCCTGTGAGTCCTGCTTCACCACCCACTTATAGAGAAAGCCTGTGAGTCCAGCTTCCCCATCCACTTATAGAGAAAGCCTGTGAGTCTTGCTTCCCCCGCCCACTTATAGAGAAAGCCTGTGAGTCCTGCTTCCTCCGCCCACTAATAGAGAAAGCCTGTGAGTCCTGCTTCCTCCACCCACTCATAGAGAAAGCCTGTGAGTCCTGCATCCCCCACCCACTCACAGAGAAAGCCTGTGAGTCTTGCTTCCCCCGCCCACTTATAGAGAAAGCCTGTGAGTCCTGCTTCCTCCGCCCACTCATAGAGAAAGCCTGTGAGTCCTGCTTCCTCCGCCCACTCATAGAGAAAGCCTGTGAGTCCTGCTTCCTCCACCCACTCATAGAGAAAGCCTGTGAGTCTTGTTTCCCCCGCCGACTCATAGAAAACGCCTGTGAGTCCTACACAAGTGTGAATGGGAGTGCAGAATCCCTTAGAAGTCTATAATTTGAGGCGGAATTCCGCAAGTGAAAATTCCGCCGTGTGAATAGTCCCTTAGGCTGGGTTCACAGTATGGAATTTCCGGCCGGACAAAATCCGAGTTCTGAATCACTCAGCGCTAGGACCACGCGGACATTGCCATCCTCATAGATGGCAATGCGGAGTGGATTCAGCCTAAAAAATTGGGGGTGGAATTTCAGCGGCAGAACATTCGCTGCTGAAGTTCTGTAGTGTGCACTGCGCAGCTGCACCAGAATTTCCAAGTGGAATTCCTAAGCAGAATTTGGGGGAGAAATTCCGTAGTGTGAACCCATCCTTACACTTCGAATGTAGAACTGTCTGAACTGATGTTTGTCTGCACTAATTGTAAGGCCCAAGGCTACGATAACAGCGCTGGAGGGCCACATTTAGCCCCAGGGACCACAGTTTTGGCGTCAGAGTGTTATTCTTGGTAAAACCGATAAGAATTAGTTCTGTTTCCTTACCTCGCTCTGGTCATCTTTAGTCTCATGTCTTGGTCGGAGTCCTCGTCTATCCTCCTCCAGCGCTGTCTTTAATGTCCGCAGGATCATAAGTATAACCACGGACTAAACGTGAAAAAGTGAGAACACGGTGACCACACAAGGCAGAAACATGCACCCATATCATACATGTAACAACAACAGTGATCCCTCAACTTACAATGGCCTCAATATACAATAGTTTCAACATACAATCGTCTTTTCTGGACCATTGTAACTTGAAACCAGACTCAACATACAATGTACAGACAGTCCAGATCTGTGAAACGTGTCAATGGCTGGAAGATCTGACCAATCAGAAAGGGAATTCACTGGTAAAACTCCTGTATTACTGAAGCGTGTGCACTGCCTTGTGTCTGGTAGCACCCCCTACAGTACAGGGAGGTATTACATGTTCTGTACTCTTTATCTGTATTACTGAAGTGCATGCACTGACTGGGGTCTGGTAGCGCCCCCTACAGTACAGGGAGGAACTACATGTTCTGTACTCTTTACCTGTATTACTGAAGTGTATGCACTGCCTGGTGTCTGGTAGCGCCCCCCTACAGTACAGTGAGGTATTACATGTTCTGTACTCTTTACCTGTATTACTGAAGCGTTTGCACTGCCTGGTGTCTGGTAGCGCCCCCTACAGTACAGGGAGGTATTACATGTTCTGTACTCTTTACCTGTATTACTGAAACGTATGCACTGATTGATGTCTGGTGGTGCCCCCTACAGTACAGTGAGGTATTACATGTTCTGTACTCTTTACCTGTATTACTGAAGCGTATGCACTGCCTGGTGTCTGGTAGCGCCCCCTACAGTACAGGGAGGTATTACATGTTCTGTACTACTCTTTACCTGTATTACTGAAGCGTATGCACTGCCTGGTGTCTGGTAGCGCCCCCTACAGTACAGGGAGGTATTACATGTTCTGTACATTTTACCTGTACCAGGGTTAGCTTCTCCTTTGGACACCAGGTGAGGGCGGCTCCATGTTACTTTTTTAGGACACTGTGTACTGTACAGGACCCTGAAGAAGCTCCTGTCCTCTACATAGACCAGTGCTTCCCAAGCAGGGTGCCCCCAGCTGTTGCAAAACTACAACTCGTAGGCTGTCCGGGCATGCTGGGAGTTGTAGTTTTGCGACAGCTGGAGGCTCCCTGGTTGGGAAACACTGACATAGACAGTAATTACAGCTCCCAGCAGATCTTTTATTACTTTTATATGTAAGGATTTGCTTTATCTATATTAGTTATCTACTTATTTTTCTTTAATCCTCACTTTTTTTTCCCTATTTTTGGATGACATTTTGGTGCCTTTAGAACCGATTATAAGGTTTCCATAGAGTTCTGGTCTCAACATACAATGGTTTCAACATACAATGGTCGTCCCGGAACCAATTAATATTGTAACTTGAGGGACCACGGTACAAGGAAAATGTCGCGGAGGCCGCCCCAGCTCCTGTTGTATTTGGTGCATTTGTTACATGGGTGAGAAATGTTTGTGCTGGGATGGTACTTACCACAGCTCAGGAAGCCAACGTCACCGCGTCACCCAGACACAGCATATCCCACTCACAGGGTTAGCAGGGGTCAGGCACACAACACAGAGGAAAGAAAGTCCCGTCCAGGTCCTGAGATTGTCACCTTAAGATGGAGGTGTCCGACTACAAGAGAAAAGCGTACGGTCCGTATAGTTGTATAGTTGTCTCTCCAAGTATCGGTGAGATATTGCTGCCAATTGGTCGGTTTTAGGGACCCTGGACGTTGATGGGGACGTCTCAAAGCAGATCTAGGTGTCTTCTAAGAAGCGCTCAGCCTCACCTTGTACTTTCCCTTGCGTCACATCCTGGGGTGCAGGAAGAGAATCAGGAAATCTGCAAGAGAGCGCTTCCTGCAGCGACAAAATGCGCAGTGCCCCGGTGTAAACAAAGCATTGTGTCTGCGTAGTCTTATATGAGAGCTGTGATCCCGGTCACCATTGGGTTACTAGACAGACTGGACATGGTATGTGTGACTACGGGCTCTTCTGCTTTCTAAATTGTGTAAAAATGAATATATATATATATAGGACTTCCTCATTCTGAGATGAAATAACTCTTTGTAAATTTCCACAATTTACACATAGAAAACCATTAAAAGAGACGGTGTCACCATTTTACAATAATAAGCAATACAGTCTCCTTGTCTGATAAAAAGTACAAGTTCAGTCACGTGCTAAAAACATCAGTGATATGGTTACTATTGATAAAGTACAAGAAGAATACATTCTAAAAAACTAAATTCACCAAAAGAGAACAGAAAAAAGTTATAACTGCTCTGAGAACATTTTTGCCAATTTCTGCCCTCGATGAACAAGCATTTTTTATGCATCTAGGCTTATGAATATAACTACTAATAATAATTAATACTGCAACCCATATACAAAAATATAACTACTATAATACTGCCTCCTATATACAAGACTATAACTACTATAATACTGCTCCTATATACAAGAATATAACTACTATAATACTGCTCCTATATACAAGAATATAACTACTATAATACTGCTCCTATATACAAGAATATAACTACTATAATACTGCTCCTATATACAAGAATATAACTACTATAATACTGCTCATATATACAAGAATATAACTACTATAATACTGCCTCCCATATACAAGAATATAACTACTATAATACTGCTCCTATATACAAAAATATAACTACTATAATACTGCCTCCTATATACAAAAATATAACTACTATAATACTGCTCCTATATACAAGAATATAACTACTATAATACTGCTCCTATATACAAGAATATAACTACTATAATACTGCTCCTATATACAGGAATATAACTACTATAATACTGCCTCCTATATACAAGAATATAACTACTATAATACTGCTCCCTATATACAAGAATATAACTACTATAATAATGCCCCTATATACAAGAATATAACTACTATAATACTGTCTCCTATATACAAGAATATAACTACTATAATACTGCTCCTATAAGCAAGAATATAACTACTATAATACTGCCTCCAATATACAAGAATATAACTACTATAATACTGCTCATATATACAAGAATATAACTACTATAATACTGCTCCTATATACAAGAATATAACTACCATAATACTGCACCTATATGCAAGAATATAACTACTATAATACTGCTCCTATATACAAGAATATAACTACTATAATACTGCTCCTATATACAAGAATATAACTACTATAATACTGCCTCCCATATACAAGAATATAACTACTATAATACTGCTCCTATATACAAAAATATAACTACTATAATACTGCCTCCTATATACAAAAATATAACTACTATAATACTGCTCCTATATACAAGAATATAACTACTATAATACTGCTCCTATATACAAGAATATAACTACTATAATACTGCTCCTATATACAGGAATATAACTACTATAATACTGCCTCCTATATACAAGAATATAACTACTATAATACTGCTCCCTATATACAAGAATATAACTACTATAATAATGCCCCTATATACAAGAATATAACTACTATAATACTGTCTCCTATATACAAGAATATAACTACTATAATACTGCTCCTATAAGCAAGAATATAACTACTATAATACTGCCTCCAATATACAAGAATATAACTACTATAATACTGCTCCTATATACAAGAATATAACTACTATAATACTGTTCCTATATACAAGAATATTACTACTATAATACTGCTCCTATATACAAGAATATAACTACTAATAATAATTAATACTGCAACCCATATACAAAAATATAACTATTATAATACTGCCTCCTATATACAAGACTATAACTACTATAATACTGCCCCCTATATACAAGAATATAACTACTATAATACTGCTCCTATATACAAGAATATAACTACTATAATACTACTCCTATATACAAGAATATAACTACTATAATACTTCTCCTATATACAAGAATATAACTACTATAACACTTCTCCTATATACAAGAATATAACTACTATAATACTGCTCCTATATACAATAATATAACTACTATAATACTGCTCCTATATACAAGAATATATCTACTATAATACTGCCTCCTATATACAAGAATATAACTACTATAATACTGCTCCCATATACAAGAATATATCTACTATAATACTGCTCCTATATGCAAGAATATAACTACTATAATACTGCTCCTATATACAAGAATATAACTACTATAATACTGCTACTATATACAAGAATATAACTACTATAATACTGCTCCTATATACAAGTATATAACTACTATAATACTGCCCCTATATACAAGAAAATAACTACTATAATACTGCTTCCTATATACAAGAATATATCTACTATAATACTGCTCCTATATACAAGAATATAACTACTATAATACTGCACCTATATACAAGAATATAACTACTATAATACTACCTCCTATATACAAGAATATAACTACTATAATACTGCCTCCTATATACAAGAATATAACTACTATAATACTGCCTCCTATATACAAGAATATAACTACTATAATACTGCTCCTATATACAAGTATATAACTACTATAATACTGCCCCTATATACAAGAAAATAACTACTATAATACTGCTTCCTATATACAAGAATATATCTACTATAATACTGCTTCTATATACAAGAATATAACTACTATAACATGCTCCTATATATACACAAGAATATAACTACTATAATACTGCTTCCTATATACAAGAATATATCTACTATAATACTGCTTCTATATACAAGAATATAACTACTATAACATGCTCCTATATACAAGAATATAACTACTATAATACTGCTCCTATATACAAGAATATAACTACTATAAGGGTACTCTTACACGAGCGGACCCACAGCGTATTTTATGGTGCAGATACGCCGCTGAAGGACCGCTGCATGGTGGCTTTACATGTGCCTGCACGGAGCGGCAATACGCCTCTATGAGCAGATACACTGCTATGCGCGGTG
Organism: Hyla sarda; assembly: GCF_029499605.1. NCBI lineage: Eukaryota > Metazoa > Chordata > Amphibia > Anura > Hylidae > Hyla > Hyla sarda. Next base: position 171,631,988 of record NC_079197.1, on the reverse strand, counting down.
TACTCGGACACATCGCAGCCGCTCCCCCTGCTCCATGAGCTAGGCCGAGAGCTACAGCGATGTGCGAGTATACTGCGCATGCGCGCTGCGACTTGCACATAGCAGTGTGTCTGCTCGTAGAGGCGTATTGCGGCTCTGAGCAGGCCCATGTATAGCCACCATGCAGGGGTCCTTCAGCGGCGGATCTGCAGCGTAAAATACGCTGTGGGTCCGCTCGTGTGAACGTACCCCAATACTGCACCTATGTACAAAGGCAGTCTGAGTATGCTGGGAGTTGTAGTTTTGCAACAGCTGGAGGCACCCAGGTTAGGAAACAATGTTTTAGGGAATGAGACGTAATAAAGACAGCTGTCACTTGGATCATAATTGATTTTATTGATTAGAAAAGGGAATCACACAGAGATTTGTAATATAAAACATCATCCTGGTCATCCATTTATATCACAGCACAATAAATCCCCATTATACCAGTACATCATCTATATAACCAAGCCACGTATACTGCTGCAGAACCTCTTCATGTACCAATAAAATCATTATGACAGATTCACATTTATGGTCAGAACATTTACTGGTTATTTGAAATAATACATATGGCATCATGTATCAATAACACAATCTGGCCTTGTCGTCCATAACCGCCAATCAGAGCTTCGCTGTCCTCGGTTGCTATGGGTGATGAGGACAGTTGTGTTGCTATGGATGATAAGGACAGTTGTGTTGCTATGGGTTATGAGGACAGTTGTGTTGCTATGGGTGATGAGGACAGTTGTGTTGCTATGGGTGATGAGGACAGTTGTGTTGCTATGGGTGATAAGGACAGTTGTGTTGCTATGGGTGATGAGGACAGTTGTGTTGCTATGGGTTATGAGGACAGTTGTGTTGCTATGGGTGATGAGGACAGTTGTGTTTCTATGGGTTATGAGGACAGTTGTGTTGCTATGGGTGATGAGGACAGTTGTGTTGCTATGGGTTATGAGGACAGTTGTGTTGCTATGGGTTATGAGGACAGTTGCGTTGCTATGGGTTATGAGGACAGTTTTGTGTTTCTATGGGTGATGATGTCAGTTGTGTGGCTATGGGTGAAGAGGACAATTGTTGTGTTGCTATGGGTGACAAGGACAGTTATGTTGCTATGGGTGACAAGGACAGTTGTTGTGTTGCTATGGGTGAAGAGGACAGTTGTGTTGCTATGGGTGATGAGGACAGTTGTGTTGCTATGGGTGACGAGGACAGTTGTGTTGCTATGGGTGACGAGGACAGTTGTGTTGCTATGGGTGATGAGGACAGTTGTGTTGCTATGGGTGACGAGGACAGTTGTTGTGTTGCTATGGGTGATGAGGACACATGTGTTGCTATGGGTGACGAGGACAGTTGTGTTGCTATGGGTGACAAGGACAGTTGTTGTGTTGCTATGGGTGACGAGGAGAGTTGTGTTGCTATGGGTGACGAGGAGAGTTGTGTTGCTATGGATGACAAGGACAGTTGTGTTGCTATGGGTGACAAGGACAGTTGTGTTGCTATGGGTGATGAGGACAGTTGTGTTGCTATGGGTGACAAGGACAGTTGTGTTGCTATGGGTGACAAGGACAGTTGTGTTGCTATAGGTGACACGGACATTTTTTTATTTTTATTTGATTTTAAATTAGATTTTGTCTCCTTTGTGGGGAAACATGCTTGATACTGTATAAACTGCTGTCAGCCATACAGCCTAAAAGGGCTGTCCAGGATTAGAAAAACAGGGCTGCTTTTTTCCAAAAACAGCGCCACACCTGCTGGAAAGTCGTGTGTGGTATTACAACTCGGCTCCATTTGCTTCAATAGAACTGAGCTGCACTACCACATACAACCTGAGGACAAGAGGGGCACCATTTCTGGAATAAAGCAGCTATGTGTATAGTGCTCTAGAGCAGTGTTTCCCCAACCAGGGTGCCTCCAGCTGTTGCAAAACTACAACTCCCAGCATGCCCGGACAGCCAACGGCTGTCCGGGCATGCTGGGAGTTGTAGTTTTGCAACAGCTGGAGGCACCCTGGTTGGGAAACACTGCTTTAGATTAATCTGTGAACAAACTATTCCCACTATTACAGTAACTGAGATGGTGGCTTGGGGTAGGGGAGTGGGTCAAAGAGTGGCGCTATGTAGCGCTGACTTTAATTTACAATTCCCGAGATTCTAAACAAGACCATAAAGCCCCTTAGTTACGACATAAACATAAAGAAAAAAAAATACACAAAACATAGTTACAAGGATAAAAGAAAGAAAATGATAAAAGAAAGAATAGGCTTAAAAAATCAAATAAACCTCAAGCTGACTCCTCCTACAATTCCGGTGTTATTTCATTTTTGTTGTTTTACTTTATTTTGGTTTGTTTTCCCTTGACTACGACACCTCGTGTAATTCTTTATAAACATGGCCGCCTCCACCATCATTGTTGGAACACATAATCCGTGCCATTGTTTTATTAACCTTTAGTAATCTTGTTATAAAATGAAATGGCGCTCTTTATACGTCCGGCCTCGGGTGAATCACAGCGGGAGTTCATTATTGTCCGCACATCCTTAGGGGTGTATTCACACATAGTTGAGCGGCATCAAAACTGCATCTAAAATAAATGTACAAGATTGTACTGGGATGATTGGCTGCGTGAATCTTATATAGATGAAGGATTAGGGTTAGGATTAGGGGTTTGGGTTAAGATTAGGGTTAAGGGATAAGATTAGGGGTAAGGGTTAAGATTAGGGATTAGGGGTAAGGTTAGGAGTAGGAGTAAGGGTTAAGATTAGGGGTAAGGTTAGGATTAGGGGTTAGAAACAATGGACGCCGGATGCCATACAACTGATGACAACTGAAGCATGTTGTCATTAGTTGCGGCATCAGTTGCGTTTAGATTTAGGCTGAGTTCACCTATACCAGATGCCAGTGAAGTGAAAAAAACTGTGTCCCGTAGCCGAATGTGACCTGAGCTCTTGAGCTCTCTCAGTGCTGATCGCTGTTAGGGGTTAGGATTAGGGGTTAGGGTTAGTGGTATGGGTTAGGATTAGAGTTATGATTAGGGGTTTGGATTAGGGTTATGATTAGGGGTTAGGATTAGGGGTAAGGGTTAGGATTAGGGGTTAGGGTTAGGATTATGGTTATAATTAGGGGTTTGGGTTAGGATTAGGATCAGGGATTAGGGGTAAAGTTAGGATTAAAGGTAAGGGTTAGGATTAGGGGTAAGGGTTAAGATTATGGTTAGGATTAGGGGTTAGGATCAGGGATTAGGGATAGGATTAGGGGTTAGGATTAAGGGTAAGGGTTAGGATTAGGGGTAAGGGTTAGGATTAGGGGTAAGGATTAGGATTATCGTTATAATAAGGGGTTACGATTAGGGGTAAGGGTTAAAATTATGGTTATAATTAGGGGTTTGGGTTAGGATCAGAGATAGGATTAAGGGGTTAGGATTAAGGGTAAGGGTTAGGATTATCGTTATAATAAGGGGTTACGATTAGGGGTAAGGGTTAGGATTATGGTTATAATTAGGGGTTTGGGTTAGGATTAGGGGTAAGGGTTAGGATAAGGGTTATAATTAGGGGTAAGGGTTGGGATTATTGTTATAATAAGGGGTTACAATTAGGGGTAAGGGTTAGGATTATCGTTATAATAAGGGGTTATGATTAGGGGTAAGGGTTAGGATTAGGGGTTAGGATAAGCGTTATAATTAGGGGTAAGGGTTGGGATTATTGTTATAATAAGGGGTTACAATTAGGGGTAAGGATTAGGATTAGCGGTTAGGAGTAGAGGTTAGGGTGTGAGAGGGAGCCGGCTGTAAAGCAGAAAAGTGTGTCCCTGTGCGGAGGGTCTCATTCCACTACAGGGACACAGTTTTCTTCATTACACCGGACATATGTGATTCCAGCCTAACCAAGCAAGGCGGCTGCATCTCCACTGCTACATGTGAATAGGACCTATAATCTGAATACCACACTCTCAGGGCTTCAGATACGGGGAGCTGTATGCGGAGACCCCCCCACTGTACAGCTACTTTACTTATCTCTGGATCGTCATAGTAGATTTTTCTTTGACCCTATAGAAGTGAATAGATTTTCTTTTGTCAGGTAAGGCCATGTAAGGCTATGTGAGGCCATGTAAGGCTATGTGAGGCTATGTGGGGCTATGTGAGGCTATGTAAGGCCATGTAAGGCTATGTGAGGCCATGTGAGACTATGTGGGGCTATGTGAGGCTATGTGAGGCCATGTGAGACTATGTGGGGCTATGTGAGGCTATGTGAGGCCATGTGAGGCCATGTGAGGCTATGTGAGGCTATGTGAGGCTATGTGAGGCCATGTGAGACCATGTGAGACTATGTGGGGCTATGTGAGGCTATGTGAGGCCATGTGAGGCCATGTGAGGCTATGTGAGGCTATGTGAGGCTATGTGAGGCTATGTGAGGCCATGTGAGACTATGTGGGGCTATGTGAGGCTATGTGAGGCCATGTGAGACTATGTGGGGCTATGTGAGGCCATGTGAGACTATGTGGGGCTATGTGAGGCTATGTGAGGCCATGTGAGACCATGTGAGGCCATGTGAGGCCATGTGAGGCTATGTAAGGCTATGCAAGGCTATGTGAGGCCATGTGGGGCCATGTGGGGCTATGTGAGGCCATGTGAGGCCATGTGAGGCTATGTGGGGCTATGTGAGGCCATGTGAGGCTATGTGAGGCCATGTGAGGCCATGTGAGGCCATGTGAGGCTATGTGAGGCCATGTGAGGCTATGTGAGGCTATGTGAGGCCATGTGAGGCCATGTGAGGCTATGTGAGGCCATGTAAGGCTATGTGAGGCTATGTAAGGCCATGTGAGGCTATGTGAGGCTATGTAAGGCCATGTGAGGCTATGTGAGGCTATGTAAGGCCATGTAAGGCCATGTGAGGCCATGTAAGGCCATGTGAGGCTATGTGAGGCTATGTGAGGCCATGTGAGGCTATGTGGGGCCATGTAAGGCTATGTAAGGCTATGTGAGGCTATGTGAGGCTATGTAAAGCCATGTGAGGCTATGTGAGGCTATGTAAGGCCATGTGAGGCTATGCAAGGCTATGTGAGGCCATGTGGGGCCATGTGGGGCTATGTGAGGCCATGTGAGGCCATGTGAGGCTATGTGGGGCTATGTGAGGCCATGTGAGGCTATGTGAGGCCATGTGAGGCCATGTGAGGCCATGTGAGGCTATGTGAGGCCATGTGAGGCTATGTGAGGCTATGTGAGGCCATGTGAGGCCATGTGAGGCTATGTGAGGCCATGTGAGGCCATGTGAGGCTATGTGAGGCTATGTAAGGCCATGTGAGGCTATGTGAGGCTATGTGAGGCTATGTGAGGCTATGTAAGGCCATGTAAGGCCATGTGAGGCCATGTGAGGCTATGTGAGGCTATGTGAGGCTATGTGAGGCTATGTGAGGCCATGTGAGGCCATGTAAGGCTATGTGAGGCTATGTGAGGCTATGTGAGGCCATGTAAGGCCATGTGAGGCAATGTTCACATGAACGTTCCGGAGCTCCATTACACACACTGATAACAGGGCTGGACGGAGTGTGTCCCAGCGGACACCAACGGATCCCGACAGGTCCCACTGACTTTGAATGAGGTCCGTCGTGTTTTCCGTTTGACGTCCATTATTTTGGAGGACATTAGTGGAAACACAAACTGACCTGCAGGAAACGTTCATTCTTTCCGCGGAATCAATGCCTCTGCAGAAGTTCTGTAAGCGGAATGTGCAGAAAGCCTTCCATTAAGATAAAGGAGAGGCTGCTGCAAACCGAATCTGTGCTGAATTTCCACAATAAGGTTCCCTAGTGTGAACGCCCCCTAAGAGACCTCTCACACAGCAGAATTTACTAGTGGAATCCAGCTTAAAAATTCAGCTAGGAAATTTTGTATGCAGCAGCGGCCAGTAATATCAGTCGGCACTAGGACCACTCTGTCATGCACCGTCACCATTGAAGGCTATGCATTTTAAAGAAGTACTTCGGTGGAATTTTTTTTTTTTAAGTCTACTGGTGCCTTCCAGTACTTATTAGCTGCTGAATACTACAGAGGAAACTGATTTTCTTTTTGGAACACAGAGCTCTCTGCTGACATCATGACCACAGTGCTCTTTGCTGACATCTCTGTCCATTTTAGGAACTGTCCAGAGTAGTAGAAAATCCCCATAGCAAACATATGCTGCTCTGGACAGTTCCTAAAATGGACAGAGATGTCAGCAGAGAGCACTGTGCTCGTGATTCAGCAGAGAGCACTGTGTTCCAAAAAGAAAATAATTTCCTCTGTAGTATTCAGCAGCTAATAAGTACTGGAAAGATTAAGATTTTTTAATAGAATTAATTTACAAATCTGTTTAACTTTCTGGCACCAGTTGACTTTAAAAAAAAAAAAAGTTTTCCACCAGAGTACCCCTTTAAAGACTGACCACAGTGCTCTCTGCTGACACCTCTGTCATGTAAGGAACTGTTTTCTATGGGGTTTGCTTCTTCTCTGGACAGTTCCTGATATGGTCAGAGGTCTCAGCAGAGAGCACTCTGGTCAGACTGGAAAGAACTACACCACTTCCTCTACAGTATACAGCAGCTGATAAGTACTGGAAGGATTACATTTTCTAAATAGAAGTCACTTACAAATCTGTATAACTTTCATTGGCCATTGCATGGTTTTGCCCCCATAGTGTATGGTCCTGGTGATTCGGCCTTTGGGACCTTGTCAGCACAGACCTGAAGTGGAGCACCGGGGAGCGAGGTCAGTATATAACTTTTTAGATCCATGGTAAACCTTTGTAAACAGCTCCCCAAATCTCAGCTTCCTAAACCAGGGAGTGTGAACTGGCACTAAGTATAATAGGAGCCTCAGTCTATCAGGCTGTAAAAGTTCTACCATGACTGGGGCCAACAAGGAGGTAAAATGTGATGGTCCCATAGTCGGAGCGGGGAGGTAACGCAGCTAGGGATTCCTTTTTATCATGGAAAGTTTCACACGTCCAATAGAAAACTAAGTAAGTTTCCAATAAGTTTCAAGCTTTGAACATAAGGGTACGTTCACACGCACGGATTTACAGCTTATTTTACGCTGCAAATCCGCTGGTGAAGGCCCGCTCTATGCTGGCTTTACATGTGCCTGCTGGTAGCGGCAATACGCTGCTACCAGCAGGCACAATGCGATGTGCGAGTCGCAGTATAGTGGCACATCGCGGGAGCTCTCTGCCTAGCTCAGAGCAGGGAGAGTGGCCGCAGTGTGCGAGTACGCTGTGCACATCGCTGCACTGTGTCTGCTGGTAGCGGCGTATTGCCGCTACCAGCAGGCACATGTAAAGTCAGCATAGAGCGGGGCCTTCACCAGCGGATCCACAGATAAATACGCTGTGAAAATCCGCACGTGTGAACGTACCCTTAACCACACAAATACTAAAGTGAAATACACAGATCCCCTCCCCGTGTCACACCGATATAAACACGTGCACACTTCTTCAACCACATTGGACAGTTAAAGGGGTACACTGCTGCTCCAGCGTTCTGAACATTTTGTTCAGAACCCTTGGAGCCGGAGGCCTTGATCGTGACGTCACGGGCACGTCCCCTTGTGACGCCGTGCCACGCCCCCTCCATTCATGTCTATGGGAGGGAACGTGTCGAATGACACGCCCCCTCCCATAGACATGAATGGAGGGGGTGTGGTGTGACATCACAAGGGGGTGTGGCCATGACATCATGACCACTGCTACAGGAACCCGGCGTTTGTTTAGAATGTCAAGAGCTGTGGGAGATTGCTGGGGAGCCCCAGCAGTGGGAACCCCGCGATCAGACATCTTATACCCTACCCTTTGGATAGGGGATAAGATGTCCAGCAGCGGAGAGCTTTAGCATTACATCAGGCTTTACATTGCCACCTCTTAAAAAAAAAATGGCGACCGATAGCCCAAAATGTTATCGGCGGATCCACTAACTTAGTCTCATTGGGGGAGATTCATCAAAACCTGTGCAGAAGAAAAGTTGACAAGTTGCCCATAGCAACCAATCAGATCGCTGCTTTTATTTTTCAGAGGCCTTTTTAAAAATTAAAGAAGCGATCCGATTGGTTGCTATGGGCAACTGGTCAACTTCTCCTCTGCACAGGTTTTGATAAATCTCCCCCATTGTGACTACACTTGGTCCATTTCCCAACTATATACACTGTCTGTTCAGGGCAGAAACATGTGATCTGCAGCAGCAGGGGCGCTAAGGTAGAGCCCTGCTAAAAATGTAATGTGAATGCAGCCTTAGTCAGAAAATGACTTATTGGGAGATTGTTGTGGGCATGCTCTGTGACCTATGCAAAAGGAGAGGAGAAGATGAGCTTGCCTATTATTACTGGTGGATCCCGTATTATCGCCTCCTGCTTTATAACAGCGGTGTTACATTTTATTGTGAGGTTGAGTTCAGGGGCGTAACTCTGGGGGGTGCACGGATAGCAGTCACATCGGGCCCTAGTGCCTAAGAGGCGGGCACATCTGCCCAATAAGAAAACAACAATAAATAATACATGGCACACAGTAAATTCGGGGCCCTCCTTGTTACAGATTTTGCATTGGGGCCCTGAAGCTACAAGTTACACCTCTGGCCGTGTTCACATGTTGCGTTGTTGCAAAATCTGCTTCTTTACTGTAACATTACCATGTGAACAGAGCCCAACCCTACCCTGTATATGTTAATGAGAAGACTGCTGACCCCTGTCCTAGTGCACATGGCACAAGCTAAAATATTAAAGGAAGTGTCGGCCTATTGTGAGGGCTCGGTCGCCAGTGTGACAGCTGCAATACTTTCTGTATTAAAATTTTTTTTTGCAGTTTTTTTTCTTTTTTGTAAAAAAAATAAATTATATATATGTATATGTGTGTGTGTGTGTGTGTGTATCTATATATATATATATATATATATATATATATATATATATATATATATATAAAGAAGCACTCCGTATGAAAATCAGCACTATCCTCTGGCCAATAACTAAGATAGATTATGTAACTAGTGCTGTTAATTTATGGGTTTTTTTTTTTTTTACCGACGCTTTTATTGTGGACTGTTCTGGTCCCCGACTGCACCATGTGATCTTTAAAGGAGTACTCCGGTGGAAAACTTTTTTTTTTTCTTTTAAATCAACTGGTGCCAGAAAGTTCAACAGATTTGTAAATTGCTTCTATTAAAAAAATCTCAATCCTTCCAGTACTTATTAGCTGCTGAATACTACAGAGGAAATTATTTTCTTTTTGGAACACAGAGCTCTCTGCTGACATCACGAGCACAGTGCTCTCTGCTGACATCTCTGTCCATTTTAGGAACTGTCCAGAGCAGCATATGTTTGCTATGGGGATTTTCTCCTACTCTGGACAGTTCTTAAAATGGACAGAGATGTCAGCAGAGAGCACTGTGCTCGTGATGTCAGCAGAGAGCTCTGTGTTCCAAAAATAAAATCATTTTCCTCTTTAGTATTCAGCAGCTAATAAGTACTGGAAGGATTAAGATTTTTTAATAGAAGTAATTTACAAATCTGTTCAGCTTTCTGGAACCAGTTGATTAAAAAAAAAAACGTTTTCCCTTTAATGTTTCTTGTGCGCACACAAAGCCAAATTGTCTATACCAGTGTTTTCAAACCAGACCAGTGTTTTCCAACCAGAGTGCCTCCAGCTGTTGCAAAAAGGCTGTCCGGGCATGCTGGGCATTGTAGTTTTGCAACAGCTGGAGGCACCCTGGTTGGGAAACACTGGTCTATACATTTCTCTAAGAGGATCGATGTGGATCATGTGATACATCTGGTGTCGGAGGATACATTTTTTTTTTTTCGGAGTGCTTCTTTAAGATTAAACTTTCACTGAAGACTGACAATTTTTGAAAATTTTTGAACTGTACCTAAAGGTTTTTTTCGGGACAAAATTTAGTGAAGACCTATTCTAAGGATAGGCTATCAATATCAGATCGGTGGGGTTCCAACAGCCGACACCCGCTTTAGTCACGCATTAAAACAGCTGGAAGCAGACGGCTCCGTAAGTTGTGTAGTGGCCAAGGTGGGTACTGCAGCTCAGTTCTGTTGCACTATACCAGTGGTGTCAAAACTGTGGTCCTCCAGATGTTGCAAAACGACACAGTTTGGACACCGCTGCATTACACAATGTATGGAGAGTAGGGCATCAATAAACTTAGCCTGGAAAATACCTTCAAATACAGCAAGTACTAGCAAATACAAAATAGTGCAACTAAAAGCAGCGGCTTAGGGGGGATTCAGATGTCTTGGTCAAATTACATTTTCCACCACAATTTGTCTCAATTGCCGCAAAATCTATTTTGACCACAAATTCATGTTCAGATCGGTCAAACACAGCAGATTTTGGCAATCCGAAAAGTCTAATTCTTACCGACTGCCAACACATGAATAATATGTGACGGACAAGAACCAAAGACATCTGGCCGGGGGCCATCTTTAGAAAGGGGTTCATGTTGACAAACTGCGGACAAGGCCACAGAGGAACGGTCAGGGATCAGTTGCTGATCTATTGTTTTAAAGGGGGTGTCTCCAACTTTTAAAATGATGGTATAGAGCTAGGATATCACTTTATAATCAATGGGGGGGGGGGGCATTCTTTAGGACCCCCTCCTATTCTGAGATGAAAGGGAATGTAGCGCTAGCGCCTAGATTTGGACCAGCATTACATGAACATCTTTCAGAGATCAAGTCTTCTGTTCTTCAATCTTCTTTATTCCGATTTATTCTGTAAGAAAGTAAAAACAAAACATTAAGTCATGTCTGATCTTTATCCCTTGTGCACCCCTAGATATCGATCCTAACGAAACCCTTGTGCCCCCCCTACATACCCGATCCTAACACAACCCTTGTCCCCCCTACATGCCCGATCCTAACACAACCCTTGTCCCCCCTACATGCCCGATCCTAACACAACCCTTGTGCCCCCCCTACATGCCCGATCCTAACACAACCCTTGTCCCCCTACATACACGATCCTAACAAAACCCTTGTGCCCCCCCTACATGCCTGATCCTAACACAACCCTTGTGCCCTCCCTACATGCCCGATCCTAACACAACCCTTGTGCACTCCCTACATGTCCAATCTAAACACAACCCTTGTGCACTCCCTACATGTCCAATCTAAACACAACCCTTGTGCGCTCCCTACATGTCCGATCTAAAAATGTAAAAATGTAATAAAAACAGCAAAAATTCAAAATGAGAGACAGGTGGCCAAAGAAAGCAAAACTAATCCTAAATATTTTTTTAGATATATAAATACAAAAAAACCAAGGACAGAGCATGTAGGACCCCTTAATAATGATAATGGGGAGGTTGTCACGGGCGATCAAGAGAAGGCGGAGCTACTGAATGGGTTCTTTAGTTCTGTATATACTATGGAAGAAGGAGCTGACATTGGCCAAGTCAGTGCTGGTAACACATCATGTAATGTACTGAACTGGCTTAATGTAGAGATGGTACAAGGTAAGTTACGTAAATGTAAGCAAATCTCCAGGGTCGGATGGACTACACCCAAGAGTTCTTAGAGAGGTAAGTTCAGTAATATCTGTACCCTTGTTCATGATATTTAGAGATTCTCTGGTGTCTGGTATTGTGCCAAGGGACTGGCGCAAGGCGAATGTGGTACCAATCTTCAAGAAGGGCTCTAGGTCTTCGCCAGGCAATTATAGACCGGTAAGTCTAACGTGCATTGTAAGTAGATTGTTTGAAGGACTTATAAGGGATTACATACAGGAATACATAGGGGATAATAGTATTATAAGTGATAGCCAGCATGGGTTTAATAAGGATAGAAGTTGTCAAACCAATCTAATTTGCTTTTATGAAGAGGTGAGTAGAAGCCTTGACAGAGGAATGGCTGTGTATATAGAGGGGGGCTGTGTATATAGAGGGGGGCTCTGTATATAGAGGAATGGCTGTGTATATAGAGGGGGGCTGTGTATATAGAGGGGGGCTCTGTATATAGAGGGGGGCTGTGTATATAGAGGAATGGCTGTGGATATAGTGTTTCTGGATTTTGCTAAAGCGTTTGATACTGTCCCTCACAGACATCTGACAGGTAAGTTAAGGTCTTGGGTTTGGAAACTTTAGTTTGTAACTGGATTGAACACTGGCTCATGGATCGTACCCAGAGAGTGGTGGTCAATGATTCGTACTCTGATTGGTCCACGGTTATTAGTGGTGTACCCCAAGGTTCAGTACTGGGCCCGCTGTTGTTTAATATATTTATCAATGATATAGAGGATGGTATTAACAGCTCTGTTTCTATCTTTGCAGATGACACCAAGCTTTGTAGCACGGTACAGTCTATAGAGGATGTGCATAAGTTACAAGATGACTTGGATAGACTAAGTGTCTGGGCAATCTAAACACAACCCTTGTGCCCCCCCTACATGTCCAATCTAAACACAACCCTTGTGCCCCTCCTACATGTCCAATCTAAACACAACCCTTGTGCCCCCCCTACATGTCCGATCTAAACACAACCCTTGTGCCCCCCCTACATGTCCGATCTAAACACAACCCTTGTGCCCCTCCTACATGTCCAATCTAAACACAACCCTTGTGCCCCCCTACATGTCCGATCTAAACACAACCCTTGTGCCCCCCTACATGTCCGATCTAAACACAACCCTTGTGCCCCTCCTTCATGTCCGATCTAAACACAACCCTTGTGCACTCCCTACATGTCCGATCTAAACACAACCCTTGTGCACTCCCTACATGTCCGATCTAAACACAACCCTTGTGCACTCCCTACATGTCCGATCTAAACACAACCCTTGTGCCCCCCTACATGTCCGATCTAAACACAACCCTTGTGCACTCCCTACATGTCCGATCTAAACACAACCCTTGTGCCTCCCTACATGTCCGATCTAAACACAACCCTTGTGCCTCCCCTACATGTCCGATCTAAACACAACCCTTGTGCACTCCCTACATGTCCGATCTAAACACAACCCTTGTGCCCCTCCTTCATGTTCGATCTAAACACAACCCTTGTGCACTCCCTACATGTCCGATCTAAACACAACCCTTGTGCCCCCCTACATGTCCGATCTAAACACAACCCTTGTGCCCCTCCTACATGTCCGATCTAAACACAACCCTTGTGCCCCTCCTACATGTCCGATCTAAACACAACCCTTGTGCCCCCCCTACATGTCCGATCTAAACACAACCCTTGTGCCCCCCCTACATGTCCGATCTAAACACAACCCTTGTGCACTCCCTACATGTCCGATCTAAACACAACCCTTGTGCCCCTCCTTCATGTCCGATCTAAACACAACCCTTGTGCACTCCCTACATGTCCGATCTAAACACAACCCTTGTGCCCCTCCTACATGTCCGATCTAAACACAACCCTTGTGCCCCCCCTACATGTCCGATCTAAACACAACCCTTGTGCCCCCCCTACATGTCCGATCTAAACACAACCCTTGTGCACTCCCTACATGTCCGATCTAAACACAACCCTTGTGCCCCTCCTTCATGTCCGATCTAAACACAACCCTTGTGCACTCCCTACATGTCCGATCTAAACACAACCCTTGTGCCCCCCTACATGTCCGATCTAAACACAACCCTTGTGCCCCTCCTACATGTCCGATCTAAACACAACCCTTGTGCCCCTCCTACATGTCCGATCTAAACACAACCCTTGTGCCCCCCCTACATGTCCGATCTAAACACAACCCTTGTGCCCCCCCTACATGTCCGATCTAAACACAACCCTTGTGCACTCCCTACATGTCCGATCTAAACACAACCCTTGTGCCCCCCCTACATGTCCGATCTAAACACAACCCTTGTGCCCCCCCTACATGTCCAATCTAAACACAACCCTTGTGCCCCCCTACATGTCCGATCTAAACACAACCCTTGTGCACTCCCTACATGTCCGATCTAAACACAACCCTTGTGCACTCCCTACATGTCCGATCTAAACACAACCCTTGTGCCCCCCTACATGTCTGATCTAAACACAACCCTTGTGCCCCCCCTACATGTCCAATCTAAACACAACCCTTGTGCCCCCCCTACATGTCCAATCTAAACACAACCCTTGTGCCCCCCCTACATGTCCAATCTAAACACAACCCTTGTGCCCCCCCTACATGTCCAATCTAAACACAACCCTTGTGCCCCTCCTTCATGTCCGATCTAAACACAACCCTTGTGCCCCCCCTACATGTCCGATCTAAACACAACCCTTGTGCCCCCCCTACATGTCCGATCTAAACACAACCCTTGTGCCCCCCCTACATGTCCGATCTAAACACAACCCTTGTGCCCCCCCTACATGTCCGATCTAAACACAACCCTTGTGCCCCCCTACATGTCCGATCTAAACACAACCCTTGTGCCCCTCCTTCATGTCCGATCTAAACACAACCCTTGTGCATGGTATTGCTCCCAGTGCATCATGTTCACATACCCAAATGTGTCCAAACACTGAATCCCAACCACATATGTGTAATGTCCCCAACAATGTTCCAGCTATTACCCACAAGAAGATGTTATGAGGCTGAGAGAGAAGGTTTTTGCACATTGCATAATTGTGTATGGGGTGCAGGAATTTTATTTGCAGATGTATTAAAGGGGTATTCCAGGAAAAAAAAAATTTTTTATATATCAACGGGCACCAGAAAGTTAAACAGATTTGTAAACTACTTCTATTAAAAAATCTTACTCCTTCCAATAATTATCAGCTGCTGAAGTTGAGTTGTTGTTTTCTGTCTGGCAACAGTGCTCTCTGCTGACATCTCTGCTTGTCTCGGGAACTGTACAGAGTAGAAGAGGTTTGCTATGGGGATTTGCTTCTAATCTGGGCGGTTTCCGAGACACGTGTCATCAGAGAGCACTTAGACAGAAAAGAACAACTCAACTTCAGCAGCTCATAAGTACTGAAAGGATTAAGATTTTTTAATAGAAGTAATTTACACATCTGTTTAACTCTCTGGAGCCAGTTGATATATAATTTTTTTTTTTCCTGGATAACCCCTTTAATGTGGATTGTATCAGATACATTCCATACACTGAGGTATTACAGTCAGGTCACTGTCCCTGTTCATATTGTGAGGATAAAGTGTTCAAGTTCTTCATCTCCAAGAACAAGTTTTTTTTGTCAGAGAAAATATGGCTAAACAGGGGTCTCTCTGCAATACACTAATCTCTTCAATAAGTATTGTTGGGTCAACAGGGAACACCGGGTTAGCTACACAGCCCTGCCACATTACATCGGGTGACCTCATTGTAAATGTCCCTGTGCACTAGGGGAGATAATCTGCAGGGTATTAGTTAGTACATCCCTTTATATTATTTTTTACTATGCATATTTGCCCTTTACCTTCTGAGCCTTCATGTCTTCCTGACTTCCGAAGAGAGACATCGCTGTAATGAAAAGTGATAAATGGAAAGATCAGCGATGACATCTTGGGATGGCCACAAGTCACTCTAGTAAGGGTCGCTCTATGTTTAGGATCGTCTGATCCTTCTTGTTACTATTCTCTCCTACAGATATTTGGTAAATTTGCTTTCACTGTATATAAAGGTGGAGCGCAGTACAGGGACACATGGTCATAGGACAGGGAGGTATGGCCCAAGTTGTGTTTCTCCTATGGGATGCTCACCTATGAAGTCAGGAAAGGCCGGGGGTAACATATTGTCCATTATCTAGACCAGAGCTTTCCGAATTTTTCATGTTGGTGACACCCTCTTTAGACATGCATAATATGGTGAGACGCTGCGTGTCCTACGACATGTCCTAGGATGTCATACTAGTATCAGCATTACCCCCCTGTGCCATTTAATCCGCCCCCCCCATGCCACTTCATCCCTTCTATGCCATTTCGTTCTCCCCCTTGATCCCAAGCTGCGCCACCATTTGCCCCCTAGATCCCCCTGTGTCACTTAATTCCCTCGCTGTGACACTTCATTACCCCCTTCATTGCCCTGTGTCACTTTATTACCCCCCTCATCACCCCCTGTATCACTTTATTACCTCCTTTATTCACCCCCTGTACCACTTCATCACCCCCTGTACCACTTTATTACTCCCCTTCAGTCACCCCTGTGCCACTTCATTACCCCCCTTCATCACCCCTTGTACCACTTCAGTACCCCCCTTCATCACCCCCTGTGCCACTTCATTACCCCCTTCATCACCCCCTGTGCCACTTCATTACCCCCCTTCATCACCCTCTGTGCCACTTCATTACCCCCCTTCATCACCCCCTGTGCCACTTCATTATCCCCCTTCATCACCCCCTGTGCCACTTCATTACCCCCCTTCATCACCCCCTGTGCCACTTCATTACCCCCCTTCATCACCCCCTGTGCCACTTCATTATCCCCCTTCATCACCCCCTGTGCCACTTCATTACCCCCCTTCATCACCCCCTTTACAACTTCATTACCCCCCTTCATCACCCCTTGTGCCACTTCATTACCCCCCCCTTCATCACCCCTTGTGCCACTTCATTACCCCCCTTCATTACCCTCTGTGCCACTTCATTACCCCCCTTCATCACCCCCTGTGCCACTTCATTACCCCCCTTCATCACCCCCTGTGCCACTTCATTACCCCCCTTCATTACCCCCTGTGCCACTTCATTACCCCCCTTCATTACCCTCTGTGCCACTTCATTACCCCCCTTCATTACCCCTTGTGCCCCTTCATCACCCCCTTCATCACCCCCTGTGCCACTTCATTACCCCCCTTCATCACCCCTTGTGCCCCTTCATCACCCCCTGTGCCACTTCATTACCCCCCTTCATTACCCCTTGTGCCCCTTCATCACCCCCTGTGCCACTTCATTACCCCCCTTCATCACCCCCTGTGCCACTTCATTACCCCCCTTCATCACCCCCTTTGCCACACGACTGTTACGTGTCACACCTGGGGACTGACGCCAAAACACTAATGTGTCATGGCACCCAGTTTGAAAAGCCCTGATCTAGACCAGTGGTCTCCAAAGTGTGGCCCTCAGATGTTGCAAAACTACAACTCCCAGCATTCCCGGACAGCCAACGGCTGTCCGGGCATGCTGGGAGTTGTAGTTTTGCAACATCTGAGGGCCACACTTTGGAGACCATTGATCTAGACATCGGAGTCTCAGGGCCTAAAACTCCTTTAATGTCCCAAATGTTTTACCTTCCCCCAACCACCTGTTTTCCTTATAAACCAGGCCATTTCCCATGGTGCTCTTGGTCCCCAATAATGTTGTCTCTTTATATTTATACCTTTCCTGCGCAGGTAGCTAAGAGTTCCATAGAGAAACAGCGCGGTCAGGAAGAGATACATTATATCCTCCAGAGACGGCCCGGATACCCCTGTATGGACAGAGAGAGGATGAGATACATTAGATACAAAGAGCCATGCAGTGCAGTTGCCCATAGCAACCAATCAGATCCCTTCTTTCATGTTTCACAGGCCTTTTTAAAAATGAAAGAAGCGATCTGATTGGTTGCTATGGGCAACTGCACCGCTCTTCCTCTACACTGGTTTTGATAAATCTCCCCCAGTGTTTCCCAACCTGCGGCACTCCAAATGTTGCAAAAATACAACCCCCATCATATCTTCCTGCCTTCCGGAGAATCATGGCTTGGCGCCTAACGTTTTTTGTGGCTCTTCAAATGCTGCCGGGGCATGATGGGAGTTGTAGTTTT
The DNA here is from genome assembly GCF_029499605.1 of Hyla sarda. Taxonomy (NCBI): domain Eukaryota; kingdom Metazoa; phylum Chordata; class Amphibia; order Anura; family Hylidae; genus Hyla; species Hyla sarda. The sequence continues at coordinate 171,614,271 of NC_079197.1, read as the reverse complement.
GCGACAGCTGAAGAGCCACAGGCTGGGGAATGCTGGTCTATAACAAAATACACATTGTTATATTTGTAGACTCTTAGGCTATTTTCACTCGGCGGAATTTCCGTGTTTCCGCAAAGACTCCGTTCTGCCAAGCTGACAGCGAAATTTTGCAGTTTTGCGGATTCCGCACAGAATTTGTGCTGAATTTATGCAGAATTTATTGCGCTCAACACACATTCCAGGGCCGGAGTTCAGAGTACCATTGACTTCAATGGAACTCTGTAGCGAAATCCTTAAAAAAAAAAAAAAAAAAACTGACGTTCATTCTTTTTGCGAAATCCGGAATGCAGAATTTTCACAGCAGAGATTCTGTAGCGGAAAATCTGCTGTGTGAATGGGATAACGGAAATTCCATTCACCACAATATTATGTCATGTAGCAGAATTTCTGAGGTTAAAAAAAAATATATATATATATATATATATATATATATGTATATACGGTGTGTGTGTATATATATATAGATATATATATATATATATATATATATATATATAGATATATATAAATATATTTATTATTATTTTTTAAATCAACTGATGCCAAAAAATTCAACAGATTTGTAAATTACTTCTATTTAAAAATCTTAATCCTTCCAGTACATATCAGCTGCTGTATGCTACAGAGGAACTTCTTTTCGGATTTCTTTTCTGTCCGACCACAGTGCTCTCTGCTGACACCTCAGTCCATGTCAGGAACTGTCCAGAGCAGGAGAGGTTTGCTATTGGTATTTGTTTCTGCTCTGGACAGTTCCTGACATGGAAAGAGGTGTCAGCAGAGAGCACTGTGGTCGGACAGAAAAGAAATTCAAAAAGAAAACAACTTCCTCTGGAGCATAAAACAGCTGATAAGTACTGGAAGGATTAAGATTTTTAAATAGAAGTAATTTACAAATCTGTTTAAATGTTTGGCACTAGTTGATTTTTAAAAAAAATTTACCCCTTTAATTATTCTGCACGGAAATTTCGCCATTTGAACATACCCTAAGACTATGTTCACATTGCGAAAATTCTGTCATTCTGCTCATATTCCGTTCTGCAAAGCTTGCTGCAGAAATTTTGCAGTTTTGCAGAATTTCAGCAGAATTTCTGTGTGCTGAAAACACAGAATTCTGCCGAAATTCAAACCCCCATTGACTTTAATCGGATTCTGCAAAATTTGAAGACATGTTCTATGTTTTTGCAGAATTTCCAGCGGAATCCCTATTCAATTCAAAGTACAGTAAATTTTGCAATATTTCTGAGCGGAAATTTTCCGGCAGAATTCCGCACAGAATTTTCGCCGCGTAGTCCAAGGATACATTTACACTACGGAGTTCCGAATTAACATTGGTGGCAATGGGTCTACCGCTGACCCATTAACTCTGTGGAATTAGCCTGGTGGAAAAACTCTGCCACGAAAATTGACACGCTGAAAGAATGAACATGTTCATTTTTCCGGGGGAAATGATGCGCCGACTGCATTGCCGTCAAAGGTAACGGTGCTGGAAAGGATTTCAGACATAATCTCCCACCCTTAAAGGGGTACTCCGCCCCCTGGACATCTTATCTCCTATCCAAAGAATTGTGAATACGATGTCTGATTGCTGCTGGGACCCTCCGGGATCTCCCTGCAGCATCCGGCATTCGTTTAGAACACCGGCTGCGGCACCGGAGGCTTGTGATGTCACACCCACGCCCCCTCGTGACATCACGACCACGCCCCCTCAATGCAATTCTAAGGGGGCGTGGCTGTGACGTCAGTGCCGCATGGCTAGTCATCAGGCGCGGCGCAAACTTTGCTCCGTGCACCACGTGACTGCGGTGACACAGGAGAGATTGTGGGTGTGGACCCCCGCGATCAGACATCTTTTCCCCTATCCAAATAGGCGTCTAGGGGCGGAGTACCCCTTTATTATCTTTTGTACTGTGATTCCGCTGTGTGAATATACCCTTGTAAAAAAAAAAAAAAGAGAAAACTTTTTCTCGGTTGCTCTAGATTAGTGTTTCCCAACCTGAATGTTACCGTCTGTTGCAAAACTACGACTCCCAGCATGCCCAGACAGCCGTTGGCTGTCTGGGCATGCTGGGAGTCGTAGTTTTGCAACAGCTGGGAAACCCTGCTCTATATGGTTCTCAATATGTGGTCATATTAAAAAAAAATAAAAAAATTACCTGCAACTTTCAGGGTCTGGGAAGTAGAAATGCCCTTGGGGACACTAACATGGTTGACTCTGCAGAAGTATCGTGCCCCGTTGAGGGCGCTGCTGGCGACCATGCGTTGGTATGCGGTGATACTATGGGAGCCGTCCTGGTTGTGGGTGTGAGCGGATAGGGTGCTTCCGGACAGTAGGGTGGGATGAGAATCCCCCGGTAGCTGAACTAAGAAGTCCACAGAGATCTCCAGAGGGTGGAAGTGAGAAATGTCACAAGTGAGCGTCACCTCCTCCCCGGGGTGAGCGAAGAGCGGGGACGGCTGCAGGGTCACATGGGGTTTAGCTGGACGGACAACAAATAGCAGAAAAACAGAAGAAAGAGAAACAAGTCAAGAAACTTATTATGATAGATATTACGAGCACTAGCTCCATATCTGGTTGTCTACCGATAGACACATAGCTACAAGGCTGCATCATCCTATATTTAATCCTACTAAAGATCTCGTTATGAAAGTATACATCCCCTCTCTAAAACAGAAGTCACATGTCTTCCTATATACTAGTACAGTGGTCCCTCAACATACGATGGTAATTCGTTCCAAACGACCCATCGTTTGTCGAATCCATCGTATGTTGAGGGATCCGTGCAATGTAAAGTATAGGAAGCTGTACTCACCTGTCCCCGTCGCTCCGGACCAGGTCCTCACCGCTCCCGATGCTGTCCCAGGGGCTCCCGATGCTGTCCCGCTGCTCCGGTGTCTTCTTCAGGATCCTCCGGTGTCTTGCGCATCTTCTGCAGGGTCCGGGCCTCGCTTTCTGGTGACGTTATTACGCTGCTGCGCCGGCGCGACGTGCGTAGTGACGTAATAACGACACCGGAAAGCGAGGCCCGGACCCTGGAGAAGATGCGCAAGACACCGGAGGATCGCGAAGTGGACCCGGAGCAGCGGGAATAGGTAAGTGAACCTGTCCGGGATGCTTAAACTGCTATCCGACAGCAGCTGAAGCAGTCTGCGCTGCCGGATAGCAGTTAATGCGATGGCCCCGACATATAAAAGCATCGTATGTCGATTTTATCATATGTTGGGGCCATCGTAGGTCGGGGGGGTTACTGTACTAACAGAGTACCCGACATTGCCCGGTCTACCTACCTAAACCTTGTGGGAGAGGAAAAGCAAGAAAGACACTTGTCCTCATATCTCAACCTCCTACTCTGTCCTCATGTCCTGTACTTATATCCCTTCCTCATATCCTGACCTCTTATCCTGTCCTCCTATCCCAACCTCATACTTATATCCAGAACTCATATCCCGTTCTCATATCCTGTCCTCATATCCCGACCTCATACTCATACCCAGACGTCATACACATATCCCAACCTCATATCCTATCCTCATACCCAGACGTCATACACATATCCCAACCTCATATCCTATCCTCATATACCGACCTCATACTCATACCCAGACGTCATACACATATCCCAACCTCATATCCTATCCTCATATACCGACCTCATACTCATATCCAGACGTCATACAAATATCCCAACCTCATATCCTATCCTCATATACCGACCTCATACTCATACCCAGACGTCATACACATATCCCAACCTCATATCCTGTCCTCATATTCATATCCTGACCTCATATCCCGACTTCATATCCTGTCCTCCTATCCCAACCTCATACTTATATCCAGAACTCATATCCCGTTCTCATATCCTGTCCTCATATCCCGACCTCATATCCAGACGTCATACACATATCCCAACCTCATAACCTATCCTCATATACCGACCTCATACTCATACCCAGACGTCATACACATATCCCAACCTCATATCCTATCCTCATATACCGACCTCATACTCATACCCAGACGTCATACACATATCCCAACCTCATATCCTATCCTCATATACCGACCTCATACTCATACCCAGACGTCATACACATATCCCAACCTCATATCCTATCCTCATATACCGACCTCATACTCATACCCAGACGTCATACACATATCCCAACCTCATATCCTGTCCTCATATTCATATCCTGACCTCATATCCCGACTTCATATCCTGTCCTCATACTCATATCCCGTCCTCATATCCAGACATCATGCACATATCCCAACCTCATATCCCGACCTCATATCCAGACATCATGCACATATCCCAACCTCATATCCTGAGCTCATATCCTATCCTCATATACCGACCTCATACTCATACCCAGACATCATACACGTATTCCGTCCTCCTATCCTTCCCTAATATCCCAACCTCATTCTTATATCCAGACGTTATACACATATCCCAACCTCATATCCCGTCTTTATATCCTGACCAAATATTCCGTCCTCCTATCCTGCCCTAATATCCCAACCTCATACTTATATCTAGACATCATACACATATCCCAACTTCATATCCTGTCTTCATATCCTAACCTCATATCCCATCCTCATTTCCCGATCTCATACTCATATCCCAACCTCATATCCCATTCTCCTATCCTGCCCTTATATCCCAACCTCATATCCTGTCCTCATACTCATATCCTGACCTCATTTCCCAACCTCATATCTTGTCCCTATATCCCGGCCACATATCCAGTCCACATATCCCGTCCTCATTTGCCGTCCTCATTTGCCGTCCTCATACTCCGAGTTTATGTCCCATCCTTATTCACCTGGAGAGGTGGAGATTAAGGCAGGGCTGAGCTGTGATATAGAGATATGTGGTTTAGGGATCCGTAATGAGGGTGTTTTTTTGTTTTTCTTTGTTTTTTTAGGAAAATTTACTTTTCGGCCTAGAAACTAAACAAAGAAATGACCGAAAATGGAAGGGAAGGCTCTTTGGTGCCTTGTTAGTTTTATGAAAAAGTTCCAGGAGTCTGACACTAGTATGAACAGTAACATATAAATATGATTGAATCCTTTGGGAATTCCCTGAATTTCTGCATTGATTCCTAATAAGAGGTGATCGGATTGTTCTGTAGGTCACAGTTATAGACAAACACCAGGTAACCAGGTAATGCGATGTAATACAAACAGTTGTACCACGCACGTCTTTTATTGCGCACACTTAGCAAACAACCAAAGTAAATGAACCCTTATTAAATTCAGCGGGTCTCACTGCTCACTTACCTTTCCCCCCTGCACTGTGGATGTTTACTCAGTGTGCCCAATAAAACACGCGAACAATACAGCTGTTTATGTGTTATTAGATTATATGGTGTTTGTCTATAAATGTGACCACATTGGATCAGATTACCTTGCGGAAATTTGGGTATTTGTACAAACAAAATTGGCCACGTGCCCTTGCGTACTAGAAGATGTGAGCCAGGGGTTGTCCAGGAGCTGATTTCTTTCAAAACAGCACCACACCTGGTCGTGTGTGGTATTGCAAGTGAATGGAGCCAAGTTGTAATTCCACACACCACCTGAGAACAGGGGGGGTGCTGTTTTTTGGTATCATCGAACCATTCAGCTGTGTCCTCTAATTTTGTATCTAGATTGGTAGTGTTTCCCAACCATTGTGCCTCCAGCAGTTGCAAAACTACAACTCCCAGCATGCCCGGACAGCCGTTGGCTGTCCGGGCATGCTGGGAGTTGTAGTTTTGCAACAGCTGGAGGCACAATGGTTGGGCAACACCGGTCTAATGTGACAACGGACATCAACCTGCAAAACCTGAAATATTTTTTGGGTTAAATTTTAAAGAGCGCCCCCCTCTGTTCTCGTACCTGTGACCACCAGCTGGATTTCTCTCTGCGCCCTCAGGTAGGGCAGATAGATCGTACACAACAAGGTGCCTTGGTGCGAAACCCCTACGTTCTCAATCAGGAGGGAGGCGTCCCCTTCGCTGTGTAAGGTCGAAAAGTTCAGGTGACAGTTCGGGTCATGCTCCTCGATCTTGTCCTTCCACCCATCGTACGCATACAGGAGACTCCCGGCCCCCAGAGCCCGATGGCGCCACTCCACAGCGAAGCGCGGCTGATGCCCTTTCCATATACCGCAAGGTAAAGACAGGGGCTTACCCAACTGGGCTTGTTGGGTGGCAGAAACAGAATAGACAGCCAAAGAGACTACAGAGAAAGAGAATATTAGCTGAAGACCTGGGCAGCACTAGGTATAGAAACGGCTGATAACAGGGACCACGTACCTGAGAAATGGTCTTTTTTGTCACCCAGGGGCCCCAGCACGAAACTCACTCCCTTCCCGTCCAAGCGATTGCTGGCCGCCAGGGTGTACCAAGTCTTGCCGAGAGCCGGCGGGCTCAGTCTTTCCTCTGTGAGGGAGCGCGCCCAGTCAAGAGAGACCTCTTGAGGCAAATGATCGGTTATCTCACAGGAGGTGAATTCGGTAGACAGTTTACCGGATGGATCTAAATACGGGGAAGCAAAAACATTGAATTTAGGATTATTTCGTTTAGAAAAAAGGCAGTTTAGGGGCGACCTAACTATGTACAGTGATCCCCCAACATACGATGGTAATTCGTTCCAAATGAACCATCGTTACTTGAATCCATGGTATGTTGAGAGATCCATGCAAAAATAATGTGGTGTCCCGGTACCGTATTGCATCCAGTACCTAGTGTAGAGGTCCCCAAAGTCAGAGTAGCTACGTTCAGGTAGGGTTCCTCAGGTAGGACAGCCCCTGGTCGCCTCTCCTTAAGTCTAACTTTAATATTCATAAATGTATATATTAGTAATTCTATCTATATTGTATAATAATGTATAGTACTTACCTTGTTCGGCATCGCAGGACCTTCAGTCATGTGACCATGCTAGTAATCCCTATGGTATGTTGCAGGACCTTAGGAGGTCCTTGGGTCACGTGTTACCTACAACTCTCTGTAATGGTGATTGACATCCGTTTGGACCAATTAGCGTTAGTCCAGCCCCTGCCAATATAAGGGAGCTGTGTCCAGTTATCGCTCTCTTGAGTTGCTGCTCTCGTGGATGCCGGACTAACAGGACGGTGCTACGCAACTTTCAAAGACACGCTAGGCCTCAAAACCTACTGCCTCAGCAGAACCAAAATCGCGAGTCTTATACTAATTCCTGCTAATACTAGCCTGACTACTGGACCACAACTGATTCCCCTAAATCCAATGGAACAGCGCAATAGACTAAATACTTTTAAAGCTAAAGTCCCAACCATTGTCAATCTCCAAAAGGAAGCTGTATTGATGAGAGACTGTTACGTTAATGAAGTGTACAGAAAATCTTCAGTAAAGTTAACACTGTTCACAGAAGCTTTCCAGTTGTGGACAATCCATTATTACTCACTACCTCAAACCTATTATCATCTACCTCCCTATCGTTCCTGGGAAGGGCGGCGGTAGGAAAAGCCCTCACCCTGGTGTCACGAATAGCAAGGGTTAACAAGCAACCTTTAATACCCGCACAGCTACACTCCCCATACCCTACATCCCCCAAGCTACCACAATAATATAGAAAGTTATACTCACGTGTCCCCGCTGCTCCGGACCGTCACCCTCCATCGCCGCCATCAAGTCCCCAGGGTGTCCCCGCCGCTCCAGACTGTCACCGCTGCCCTGCATCGTTGTTCTCCATCGCCGTCATCACATCGCTGCGCACGCCGCTCCTATTGGATGACGTGATGACGACAAAGGAGAGCGATGGCCATGCAGCAGAGCATGAAGAGGACGTTCCGGAACGTTGGGGACAGGTGAGTGACACTCACCAGAGCACACAGGCCACCTTAAACGGCTATCCGGTGGCAGCTGAAGCAGTCTGTGCTGCCGGATAGCCGTTTATGCGATGGCCCCAACATAAAAAAGCATCGTATGTTTATGCTGCCTTCAACATGCGATGGCCTCTGAGAGTGATCGTATGCTGAAATTATCGCATGTTGGGCCATCGTAAGTCGGGGGATCACTGTATAAGTATATCAGGGGTAGTACAGAGATCTCTCCCATTGACGTATTTATACCTAGGACTGTATCTATAACAAGGGGGCATCCTCTACGTCTAGAGGAATGAAGGTTTTTACACCAGTACAGATGGGGGTTCTTTACTGTAAGAGCAGTGAGACTATGGAAGTGGTCATGATGAACTCTTTAAAAGATCTGGAGGCGCCTGGATAACATGTAATGACATTACAGGTTATGGATACTGGTATGGGGCAATTGGCTTCAGCCTCATAAGGCTAGGCTCACACTAAGGAATCCAAGTGGAACACATTGCCATCTATGGGGACGGCAATGTCAGTGAGGTCCTATGTTTCCATCCAGAGATTCCGAGTGCACCCAGCGCCTGTGTTTTCCGCACAGACAATATTCTGCCATGTGAACAAAGTCTGAAGGTTTGGGTTTTACATTGTAAATTGAGTAATTACCGTCCTCATTATGCCTCATTGTCTTATGTAGGATTTGTATAACCTTCCACCATAAACCTCCTTTTCCTCACCAAAAACATAGAAGAGTAAGGTGTCAGGGTCCGTGGTTTCTGGAGAACTGAGCCTCAGTCCGGAGGCGTCCGTGAATTGTATCAGTACCGGTGTCTGCTGGATGGAGCGCGGTTTGGTCTCCGTCGCAGAGATCTCCTTCACCAGCCAGCAGGACAGGGACTTGGTTCCAGAAGAAGCGGACACTGTCAGAAGCCCGACCGCTGCAAGAGACCAAGACAATTATAAGCAGAGCAATGCAAAATCTCAAAAACAACACAAAAATATAAGAAAAACTACAGGCAAATATGCAATCTCCTATACTGAAGTACGGTATATCCCCCCGATCAGATGTATCAAGGGGAGTGAATAAGGGTGCATTCACACCATGTTTTGTACATACGGGCGGGGGGAGGGGCAAACTACGGTTTTAGGTCCGGTCCAAAACCGCACACGGGTCAAAACTGAGCCGACCGGAGTCACCGTTTGACTCTGGTCGGGTCATTAAAGTAAATGGAGTCACGGGCTGATCCGTACGCACAGGAGCGCCCGGTTTGCCCCTCCCCCGCCGGATCCGGCACCCGTATGTACAAAACGTGGTGTGAATGCACCCTAATATGGATTATCTTGTGACAATGGCGCCGGTCAAGAATTGAAAACTGTGTCCCTGTGCGGAGGGTCACATTTCGCTACAGGGACACAGTTTTCTTTACACTGGTCTTGTGGGTGTTCTTGGTGTGAAGTGATTTGTACCTACCAAAATTTTCCAAGGAAGGGCAACCATTTGTGGTGCACCACGGGGTGTGAAGATGAGGTGTATGGGGCAGATTTTGTAGCCCAGAGGCAGATGATGTTAACCCCTAAATGTTTGTGATGCCAGGGTGTAGTTTTACAGAGAACCACACGAATGGTAGCATCGCTAGTCCCAGTTAGGCAGGGCAAATAAGAGTCCAAAGTCAGGTTAGGGTTAACGGTAGCTTAACTGAGGTAGACAGATGGTACAGTCTATACAGCTAGGTCAGGATCCCAGAGAGGTGACCAGTAACACGGAAGGGACCGTGCAGCTTGCTGGGACTTGCAGTGTTTGGACAGATTTCAACTCAGCCACGCTGACTATAATAGACTTGACTATAGACTTGACTGTAGGTAGTGAGGGCAGACATAGACGACTTGACTTACTGACTTGTGGCTGCCGGTTAGGCCTGAGGCCTCCAGATTTGCTGGACACCAGCTCTGAGACGTCTGGACTTTACTGAATCTCAGCAGAGAAGAGAGTGATTGTAGTACCTCCCCCTCCTTATAAAGGGGGCAGAGCAAGGAGCCCATAGGTCAAGCTGCAGGTCACCTGGTTAGCTGGTGCTCTCTGGGTAACAAACATGTGAAAACAACATCATGTGACTAACTCAAAGGTCCTTAAAGGTTCTTTATACCTAATATACAGATAACACAATGGGGGAGACACTGCAGGAGAGCCCCTAGGACACAGAGGGACTCAACCTGACAGGGCCAAAGTACTGTACGGACTATATCCCGTACTGGGACATCACACATTGAACAAGCAAAAACCAGCTTGCCCCCTGTGGGGCTGTGTAGCTGCAGACCCATTAAAGCGCCCATGCTGACCCCTGTCCACCCCCAAAGAATGTCTACAATGGGCACTAGAATTGGACAATGGAGCAATGGGAGAGGGTTGCCTAGTCTGATGGATGATGTTTCCGTCATGTGGACAGTTGGGTTCGTGTGCGTCACCAGGGGAAGAGATGGCACAAGGATGCCCTATGAGAAGACAAGCCGGAGGAGGCAGCGTGATGGGCAAGGTTCTGCTGGAGACCTTGTGTCCTGGTATCATGTGGATGTTACTGTGACATGTACCACCTACCTAACCATTGTTACAGACCAAGTGCTCCATGGCAGCGGGATCCCCTTATGGCAGTGACCCCGTTCAGCAGGATAATGCCCCCTTGGTCATACTGCAGACTTTGTTCAAGAATGAAAAACATGACAAAAAGGTCAAGGAGGTGACTCGGCCTCCAGATTTGAATATAATCATCTTGTGGGTTGTACTTAAGAAACAAGTCCCATCTATGAAGGCCGCACCTCACATCTTAGAGCAGTGTTTACCAACCAGGGTGCCTCCAGTTGTTGCAAAACTACAACTCCCAGCATGCCTGGACAGCCGAAGGCTGTCCAGGCATGCTGGGAGTTGTAGTTTTGCAACAGCTGGAGGCACCTTGGTTTGGAAACACTGTTTTATAGGTTCAGCTGCTGATGTGGTGGCCCAGTACGGGAGTTATTACCCCGTACCCTTGCTGCCTGACTCCTTGCAGTGACCCCTGGGCCCACCCTGCATCTGTTCTGCTGTAATTGTATATTATCTCCTATGTTATGTATATAAGAATGTAGTATCTTTAACCCCTTAAGGACCAAGGACGTACCGGTACGTCCTTGGTCCTGCTCTTCTGATATAATGCGGGGTTACCCAGTAAGCCCGCGTCATATCACGGCGGGCCCGGCGTCATAGTGAAGCCGGGACCCGCCTCTTATAGCGCGCAGCGCCGATCGCGGCGCCGCGTGCTATTAACCCTTTAGCCGCGCGCTCAGAGCTGAGTCGCACGGCTAAAAGTGAACGTTCCCGGCTAGCTCAGTCGGGCTGTTCGGGATAGCCGCGGCTAATCGCGGCATCCCGAACAGCTGACAGGACAGCGGGAGGGCCCCTTTCTGCCTCCTCGCTGTCCGATCGCCGAATGACTGCTCAGTGCCTGAGATCCAGGCATGAGCAGTCATGCGGCAGAATCGTTGATCACTGGTTTCTTATGAGAAACCAGTGATCAACATAGAAGATCAGTGTGTGCAGTGTTATAGGTCCCTATGGGATAACAATGATCAGTATAAGAGATCAGTGTGTGCAGTGTTATAGGTCCCTATGGGAGCTATAACACTGCAAAAAAAAAGTGGAAAAAAAAAGTGAATAAAGATCATTTAACTCCTCCCCTATTAAAAGTTTGAATCACCCCCCTTTTCCAATAAAAAAAAAAAACACAGTGTAAATAAAAATAAAAATAAACATATATGGTATCACCGCGTGCGGAAATGTCCGAATTATAAAAATATATCATTAATTAAACCGCTCGGTCAATGGCGTGCGCGCAAAAAAATTCCAAAGTCCAAAATAGTGCATTTTTGGTCACTTTTTATATCATTTAAAAATGAATAAAAAGCGATCAATAAGTCCTATCAATGCAAAAATGGTACCGTTAAAAACTTCAGATCACGGCGCAAAAAATGAGCCCTCATACCGCCCCATACACGGAAAAATAAAAAAGTTATAGGGGTCAGAAGATGACAATTTTAAACGTATTAATTTTCCTGCATGTAGTTATGATTTTTTCCAGAAGTACGACAAAATCAAACCTATATAAGTAGGGTATCATTTTAATCGTATGGACCTACAGAATAAAGATAAGGTGTCATTTTTACCGAAAAATGTACTACGTAGAAACGGAAGCCCCCAAAAATTACAAAACAGCGGGTTTTTTTTCAATTTTGTTGCACAATTATTTTTTTTCCCGCTTCACCGTAGATTTTTGGGCAAAATGACTGTTACGCCGAGCGCTCCGGGTCCCCGCTCCTCCCCGGAGCGCTCGCTTCACTCCCTCCGCTGCAGCGCTCCGGTCACGTCCTCTGACCCGGGGCGCTGCGATCCCGCTGCCAGCCGGGATGCGATTCGCGATGCGGGTAGCGCCCGCTCGCGATGCGCACCCCGGCTCCCCTACCTGACTCGCTCCCCGTCTGTTCTGTCCCGGCGCGCGCGGCCCCGCTCCCTAGGGCGCGCGCGCGCCGGGTCTCTGCGATTTAAAGGGCCACTGCGCCGCTGATTGGCGCAGTGGTTCCAATTAGGGTTTTCACCTGTGCACTTCCCTATATTACCTCACTTCCCTTGCACTCCCTTGCCGGATCTTGTTGCCTTAGTGCCAGTGAAAGCGTTCCTTGTGTGTTCCTTGCCTGTGTTTCCAGACCTTCTGCCGTTGCCCCTGACTACGATCCTTGCTGCCTGCCCCGACCTTCTGCTACGTCCGACCTTGCTTCTGCCTACTCCCTTGTACCGCGCCTATCTTCAGCAGCCAGAGAGGTGAGCCGTTGCTAGTGGATACGACCTGGTCACTACCGCCGCAGCAAGACCATCCCGCTTTGCGGCGGGCTCTGGTGAAAACCAGTAGTGGCTTAGAACCGGTCCACTAGCACGGTCCACGCCAATCCCTCTCTGGCACAGAGGGTCCACTACCTGCCAGCCGGCATCGTGACAGTAGATCCGGCCATGGATCCCGCTGAAGTTCCTCTGCCAGTTGTCGCTGACCTCACCACGGTGGTCGCCCAGCAGTCACAACAGATAGCGCAACAAGGCCAACAGCTGTCTCAACTGACCGTTATGCTACAACAGTTGCTACCACAGCTTCAGCAGTCATCTCCTCCGCCAGCTCCTGCACCTCCTCCGCAGCGAGTGGCCGCTCCTGGGATACGCTTATCCTTGCCGGATAAATTTGATGGGGACTCTAAGTTTTGCCGTGGCTTTCTTTCCCAATGTTCCCTGCATCTGGAGATGATGTCGGACCTGTTTCCCACTGAAAGGTCTAAGGTGGCTTTCGTAGTCAGTCTTCTGTCCGGAAAAGCCCTGTCATGGGCCACACCGCTCTGGGACCGCAATGACCCCGTCACTGCCTCTGTACACTCCTTCTTCTCGGAAATCCGAAGTGTCTTTGAGGAACCTGCCCGAGCCTCTTCTGCTGAGACTGCCCTGTTGAACCTGGTCCAGGGTAATTCTTCCGTTGGCGAGTATGCCGTACAATTCCGTACACTTGCTTCAGAATTGTCCTGGAATAATGAGGCCCTCTGCGCGACCTTCAAAAAAGGCCTATCCAGCAACATTAAAGATGTTCTGGCCGCACGAGAAATTCCTGCTAATCTACATGAACTTATTCACCTAGCCACTCGCATTGACATGCGTTTTTCTGAAAGGCGTCAGGAACTCCGCCAAGATATGGACTCTGTTCGCACGAGGCGTTTCGTCTCCTCGGCTCCTCTCTCCTCTGGTCCCCTGCAATCTGTTCCTGTGCCTCCCGCCGTGGAGGCTATGCAGGTCGACCGGTCTTGCCTGACACCTCAAGAGAGGACACGACGCCGTATGGAGAACCTCTGCCTGTACTGTGCTAGTACCGAACACTTCCTGAGGGATTGTCCTATCCGTCCTCCCCGCCTGGAAAGACGTACGCTGACTCCGCACAAAGGTGAGACAGTCCTTGATGTCTACTCTGCTTCTCCACGTCTTACTGTGCCTGTGCGGATGTCTGCCTCTGCCTTCTCCTTCTCTACAGTGGCCTTCTTGGACTCTGGATCTGCAGGAAATTTTATTTTGGCCTCTCTCGTCAACAGGTTCAACATCCCGGTGACCAGTCTCGCCAGACCCCTCTACATCAATTGTGTAAATAATGAAAGATTGGACTGTACCATACGTTTCCACACGGAGCCCCTTCTTATGAGCATCGGATCTCATCATGAGAGGATTGAACTTTTGGTCCTCCCCAATTGCACCTCGGAGATTCTCCTTGGACTTCCCTGGCTTCAACTTCATTCCCCAACCCTGGATTGGTCCACTGGGGAGATCAAGAGTTGGGGGTCCTCTTGTTCCAAGAACTGTCTAAAACCGGTTCCCAGTAACCCTTGCCGTAACTCTGTGGTTCCTCCAGTAACCGGTCTCCCTAAGGCCTATATGGACTTCGCGGATGTTTTCTGCAAAAAACAAGCTGAGACTCTACCTCCTCACAGGCCTTATGATTGCCCTATCGACCTCCTCCCGGGTACTACTCCACCCCGGGGCAGAATTTATCCTCTCTCTGCCCCAGAGACTCTTGCCATGTCCGAATACGTCCAGGAGAATCTAAAAAAGGGCTTTATCCGTAAATCCTCCTCTCCTGCCGGAGCCGGATTTTTCTTTGTGTCCAAAAAAGATGGCTCCCTACGTCCTTGCATTGACTACCGCAGTCTTAATAAAATCACGGTTAAGAACCGCTACCCCTTACCCCTCATCTCTGAACTCTTTGATCGCCTCCAAGGTGCCCACATCTTCACTAAATTGGACTTAAGAGGCGCCTATAACCTCATCCGCATCAGAGAGGGGGACGAGTGGAAAACGGCATTTAACACCAGAGATGGACACTTTGAGTATCTGGTCATGCCCTTTGGACTGTGCAATGCCCCTGCCGTCTTCCAAGACTTTGTCAATGAAATTTTTCGTGATCTGTTATACTCCTGTGTTGTTGTATATCTGGACGATATCCTAATTTTTTCTGCCAATCTAGAAGAACACCGCCAGCATGTCCGTATGGTTCTTCAGAGACTTCGTGACAACCAACTCTATGCCAAAATTGAGAAATGTCTGTTTGAATGCCAATCTCTTCCTTTTCTAGGATATTTGGTCTCTGGCCAGGGACTACAGATGGATCCAGACAAACTCTCTGCCGTCTTAGATTGGCCACGCCCCTCCGGACTCCGTGCTATCCAACGCTTTTTGGGGTTCGCCAATTATTACAGGCAATTTATTCCACATTTTTCTACCATTGTGGCTCCTATCGTGGCTTTAACCAAAAAAAATGCTGATCCCAAGTCCTGGCCTCCTCAAGCAGAAGACTCCTTTAAACGACTCAAGTCTGCCTTTTCTTCGGCTCCCGTGCTCTCCAGACCTGACCCTTCCAAACCCTTCCTATTGGAGGTTGATGCCTCCTCAGTGGGAGCTGGAGCTGTTCTTCTACAAAAAAATTCTTCCGGGCATGCTGTCACTTGTGGTTTTTTCTCTAGGACCTTCTCTCCAGCGGAGAGGAACTACTCCATCGGGGATCGAGAGCTTCTAGCCATTAAATTAGCACTTGAGGAATGGAGGCATCTGCTGGAGGGATCAAGATTTCCTGTTATTATCTACACCGACCACAAGAACCTCTCCTACCTCCAGTCTGCCCAACGGCTGAATCCTCGCCAGGCCCGGTGGTCTCTGTTCTTTGCCCGATTTAATTTTGAGATTCACTTTCGTCCTGCCGATAAGAACATTAGGGCCGATGCTCTCTCTCGTTCCTCGGATGCCTCAGAAGTTGATCTCCCTCCGCAACACATCATTCCACCTGACTGCCTGATCTCCACTTCTCCTGCCTCCATCAGGCAGACTCCTCCAGGAAAGACCTTTGTTTCTCCACGCCAACGCCTCGGAATCCTCAAATGGGGTCACTCCTCCCATCTCGCAGGTCATGCGGGCATCAAGAAATCTGTGCAACTCATCTCCCGCTTCTATTGGTGGCCGACTCTGGAGACGGATGTTGGGGACTTTGTGCGAGCCTGCACTATCTGTGCCCGGGATAAGACTCCTCGCCAGAAGCCCGCTGGTTTTCTTCATCCTCTGCCTGTCCCCGAACAGCCTTGGTCTCTGATTGGTATGGATTTTATTACTGATTTACCCCCTTCCCGTGGCAACACCGTTATTTGGGTGGTCGTTGATCGATTCTCCAAAATGGCACATTTCATCCCTCTTCCTGGTCTTCCTTCTGCGCCTCAGTTGGCTAAACAATTTTTTGTACACATTTTTCGTCTTCACGGGTTGCCTACGCAGATTGTCTCGGATAGAGGGGTCCAATTCGTGTCTAAATTCTGGAGGGCTCTCTGTAAACAACTCAAGATTAAATTAAATTTTTCCTCTGCATATCATCCCCAGTCCAATGGACAAGTAGAAAGAATTAACCAGATCCTGGGTGATTATTTGCGACATTTTGTTTCCTCCCGCCAGGATGACTGGGCAGATCTCCTTCCATGGGCCGAATTCTCGTATAACTTCAGGGTCTCTGAATCTTCCTCCAAATCCCCATTTTTCGTGGTGTACGGCCGTCACCCTCTTCCCCCCCTCCCTACCCCCTTGCCCTCTGGTCTGCCCGCTGTGGATGAAATTTCTCGTGACCTTTCCATTATATGGAGAGAGACCCAAAATTCTCTCTTACAGGCTTCTTCACGCATGAAGAGGTTCGCGGATAAGAAAAGAAGAGCTCCCCCCGTTTTTTCCCCTGGAGACAAGGTATGGCTCTCCGCTAAATATGTCCGCTTCCGTGTCCCTAGCTACAAGTTGGGACCACGCTATCTTGGTCCTTTCAAAATTTTGTGTCAAATTAATCCTGTCTCTTATAAACTTCTTCTTCCTCCTTCTCTTCGTATCCCTAATGCCTTTCACGTCTCTCTTCTCAAACCACTCATCCTCAACCGTTTTTCTCCCAAATCTGTTCCTCCCACTCCTGTTTCCGGCTCCTCGGACGTCTTCTCGGTCAAGGAAATTTTGGCTGCCAAAAAGGTCAGAGGGAAAAATTTTTTTTTAGTAGACTGGGAGGGTTGTGGTCCTGAAGAGAGATCCTGGGAACCTGAGGACAACATCCTTGACAAAAGTCTGCTCCTCAGGTTCTCAGGCTCCAAGAAGAGGGGGAGACCCAAGGGGGGGGGTACTGTTACGCCGAGCGCTCCGGGTCCCCGCTCCTCCCCGGAGCGCTCGCTTCACTCCCTCCGCTGCAGCGCTCCGGTCACGTCCTCTGACCCGGGGCGCTGCGATCCCGCTGCCAGCCGGGATGCGATTCGCGATGCGGGTAGCGCCCGCTCGCGATGCGCACCCCGGCTCCCCTACCTGACTCGCTCCCCGTCTGTTCTGTCCCGGCGCGCGCGGCCCCGCTCCCTAGGGCGCGCGCGCGCCGGGTCTCTGCGATTTAAAGGGCCACTGCGCCGCTGATTGGCGCAGTGGTTCCAATTAGGGTTTTCACCTGTGCACTTCCCTATATTACCTCACTTCCCTTGCACTCCCTTGCCGGATCTTGTTGCCTTAGTGCCAGTGAAAGCGTTCCTTGTGTGTTCCTTGCCTGTGTTTCCAGACCTTCTGCCGTTGCCCCTGACTACGATCCTTGCTGCCTGCCCCGACCTTCTGCTACGTCCGACCTTGCTTCTGCCTACTCCCTTGTACCGCGCCTATCTTCAGCAGCCAGAGAGGTGAGCCGTTGCTAGTGGATACGACCTGGTCACTACCGCCGCAGCAAGACCATCCCGCTTTGCGGCGGGCTCTGGTGAAAACCAGTAGTGGCTTAGAACCGGTCCACTAGCACGGTCCACGCCAATCCCTCTCTGGCACAGAGGGTCCACTACCTGCCAGCCGGCATCGTGACAATGACTGACGTCATTACAAAGTAGAATTGGTGGCGCAAAAAAATAAGCCATCATATGGATTTTTAGGTGCAAATTTGAAAGAGTTATGATTTTTTAAAGGCAAGGAGCAAAAAACGAAAATGCAAAAACGGAAAAAAACCCGGTCCTTAAGGGGTTAAAAAAGGTTAACATGTGATCATCAGTTGTCATGTGAGTTGTCATGTGATTGTTGCCCAGGAGGTATCAGTGACCAGGTGACTTATGGGTGACCAATGAGACCCCACCAGAGTCTTCCCATAAAAGCCCTGGGAGGAGTCTCTTCTCTCTCTTATCTGAGCTACAGTAAAGTCAAGACCTGGAGAGAGTGTCTGGTGTCCTGAGGAGACCCAAGGCCGGCCATGCAGCCCCGCTTCTACCAACCAAGTGCCCCACAGGTGAAAGTCAAAACCTGGTAAGGCTGGATTCACACTACGGTTTGTTAATACGGTTCCCGTATACGGCTGGGAGCATGGGTGGGCGGGGCTTAATCACGGCGCCCGCACTCAGCCGTATTCGGGAACCATAGTTAATGTATGTCTATGAGCCGACCGGAGTGAACCGCAGCCTCCGGTCGGCTGCTTTTTCGGCAGTATGCGGTTTCCCGACTGCAAGCAAAAATGTGGTCGACCGTTTTTGCTTGCGGTCGGGAAACCGCATACGGCCGAAAACGCAGCCGACCGGAGGCTGCGGTTCACTCCGGTCGTCTCATAGACATACATTAACTACGGTTCCCGAATACGGCTGAGTGCGGGCGCCGCTATTAAGCCCCGCCCACCCATCCTCCCAGCCGTATACGGGAACCGTAGTTACAAACCGTAGCGTGAACCCAGCCTAAGCTACATACGGTGTGAAGTCTGTCCAGTCAGTCCGAGTCAGGTCAGTCAAGATCAGTCTGTATAAAGTCAGCGAGGGCCTGCAGCAAATTGTCCAAGTCCACTACAAGTCCCAGCGAGGCCTAAAGTTTCTGAATTCACTGGTCATCTCCTTGGGCCTAACTGAGCTGTAAAGACTATTCCATCTGTCTGCCTCAGTAAAGCTGCCCTTGTTCTGTAACTTGGCGTCAAGAGTCATTATTTGCCCCCGTGCCTAGCCCAGGATCCATCAGCCATACCTTCGGGTGGTGTAGAGGTAAAACTACGCCCTGGCGTCACGAACACAAGCCATCTGCCTATAGGGTAATAACATCTGCCCTCATCTCACCCCTCACCACACTGACATCTTGGTGCAGATACCACAGGAAGCCTTCAGAGGTCTATGAAGTCCATGAAGCAATGAGTGAGGGGCTGTAGGGCGTTTATTCATTCATGAAGAGATAGATGGGCTCCTCTAGGATTATACTCGACCACAAACATTAAAAAAAATATATATAATACTTCCATTGTTGTACACAAACCATGTATTATGTATGTCTACACTGAGATACAGTATGATCACTGGAGGTTACAGGCCCGAAGCCTAAAAGATCAAGTGTTTTTAGGAGATAAAGATATAAAAGGTTTTTGAGAAGATTTCCTGTATGTTGTCATGGAAACACTACATGGATCCAACGCCCTATGGATCGACATATAACCGTCACCGTGCAGGTGTTTCCTGAAGAATATGGCGATCTGAACTCCCACAAGGTCTCCATCACAACACGGCACCTCACAGAAATCACAGGGGGGTCATGTTATCAGTACAGTGATCCCTCAACTTACAATGGCCTCAACATACAAGAGTTTCAACATACAATGGTCATTTCTGGACCATCGTAACTTGAAACCAGACTCAACATACAATGCTACGGACGGTCCAGATCTGTGAGACATGTCACAACTGGAGGAACTGACCAATCAGAATGGGCATTTTACTGGTAAATCACCTGTATTACTGAAGTGCATGCACTGACTGGTGCCTGGTAGCGCCCCCTGCAGTACAGGGAGGAACTACAAGTTCTGTACTACTCCTTACCTGTGCCAGGGTTAGCTGCTCCTTAGGACACCAAGTAAGGGCGGCTCTAGGTTTTAAGGACACTGTGTTTTACAGGACCTTGAAGAAGCTCCTGTCCTCTCCATAAACCATTGTTTCCCAACCAGGGTGCCTTCAGCTGTTGCAAAACTACAACTCCCAGCATGCCCGGACAGCAAAATTTTCAAAAACGTATGTTTTTTTTTTTTTAAATAAAAACTGACGGAACTGTATGCACTTTTAAAAACAGTATACTGTTTAAAAACACATATGGTTTACTTTTTTCCATACTGTTCCATCCGTTTTTTTGCCATACGGTTTTCTTTAGAAAAACGGATTGAAAACAGTATGGCAAAAACGTAGTGTGAACCCAGCCTAAAATATATATATATTTTTATATTGTTTACATTTTTTGTATTTGGTAAATGGGGGCGATTTAATCTTTATTTATGAGTGGAGCTTTTATTTCATATTTAAAAAATAAACTTTTTTTTTCTCCTCTAGTGGACTTTTATAAGCAATCATTAGGTTGCTTAAACTGGTCAATGTTATTTTATTGCATAGCATTGATCGGTTAGATGGTGATCTGCTAGTACAGCCTGTCTGAGGCACACTGTCTTAGCAGAATTGCTATGGCAGGCATAGAGGGCTAGTAAAGGCCCAGCACCAGACAAGAGGGGCACCTGTCATTTAGCTTTTTGATTGTGTCATTAAACCTGTATGTCCTGATGCCCTGGTAATTAACACAAGGGGCACTCCGTATATTAAGCGAGCTTGTGTATAGTAAAAAAAAAAAAGTATATGTTATAATATATCTTCCCCCCCCCCATTATATATTTGCGCAGACACAATGCACAGCAAAATGAAAGTAGCTCGGCTGGAAAGTCCCATGAATTTGAAAGTGTAAAAGGTGATAAATGATGGGAGGGGGGGGGGGGGGTGACGAAGTGCAAAGGCAGCGCCTCCCAACCAGGGTGCCTTCAGCTGTTGGAAAACTACTACTCCCAGCATGCCCGGACTCTCATCTGCAACCGGCCTTATATAGTAATATATATTTATTTATCTTATACGTGGAGATGTGACAACAGATGTAGCATTTAAAGGGTTAAACATGTGAGACCAGGGGGCACAGAGAAGTTGAGGGTTAGGTCAGAATAAGGGGGGGGGGGGCAGAGAAGTTGGGGATAAGACAGTATAAAGAGGGGCAGATAAGTTGAGGGTTAGGTCGGAATAAAAAGGGCCCCCCTAAGATAAGATGATATGCAGGGGGGGGTAGAGAAGTTGGGGATGAGGCAAGATACTGAGGGGGCAGAGAAGTTGGGGATAAGATGATATGCGGGGGGGGGGATAGAGAAGTTGGGGATGAGGCAAGATACTGAGGGGGCAGAGAAGTTGGGGATAAGATGATATGCAGGGGGGGGGGATAGAGAAGTTGGGGATAAGATGATATGCAGGGGGGGGGGGATAGAGAAGTTGGGGATAAGATGAGATGTGGGGGGGATAGAGAAGTTGGGGATGAGGCGTGATATGGGGTTACCGAGAAGTTGGGGATAAGACGAGATACAGGAGGAAAAAAAAAGTTGGGGATAAGACGAGATACAGGGGGCAGAGAAGTTGGGGGTGAGGCAGGATACAGTGGGGGAGGCGTGCAAAACAACACTTTAGTATTCATGATACTCACTGTGTACAAGAAGAATATAGTACAGCTTGTAGATTGTGGATGGCATCATGATGGCGGACGTCCTGTGCTCGGGGACAGCTCCTCTGCGGGGGTCCAGGATATCTGCACTGTACACCCCTCTGCCTGCTCACCCCGGCTGTGACTCTTCCCCCTTTGACGTCTTTGTGTCTGTCTTCTTCCTTTGTCACACTAATCTTTTTTTTTTTTTTATCATTCTTTCACTTTCACTTTCCCGGAAAGCTTCTTGTATACAGCAGATCCAGCACAAGCTGCCTGGATTAACCCTTTAACTGCTGCAGCTTATTGAGCCATTTTGTATTTTTTTTTCCTCGCCGCCATCGGGTTAGTAAAAAAAAATAATAAATAAATTGCAGTAAAGTAAATACGGATATAGAATATGCGAAAATTTAGTTCCCCTTTACCACTGGTTTCTAACAACAAACATGGAGCACGATGGCAGAAATGTCTTAACAGAGCTGTATGAGGGTTTAGGTCAGTGTCTTTTCCAAACAGTGTGACTCCAGCTGTTGCAAAACTACAACTCCCAGCATGCCCGGACAGCCGAAGGCTGTCCGGGCATGCTGGGAGGTGTAGTTTTGCAACAGCTGGAGACGCATTGTTTGGAAAACACTGGTTTACATTTTGAGGAACCAGATGCACATACTGGCACCCTTTATTTCACCATATAATGCAGTGTTTCCCAACCAGTGTGCCTCCAGCTGTTGCAAAACTACAAATCCCAGTGTGATGTCCCAGTACGGGATATGTTTCTACAGTCCTGTCAGGTTGAGTCCCTGTACGTCCTCAGGGCGCTCCTGCACTGTTCCCCCATATTGTGTATAGGTTGTATATTTAGTGTAAAGGACCTTTGATATGGTCACATGATTGTTAGTCACCTGATAATGGTTGTCACATGTTTAAGTCATGTTTTGTTACCCAGGGAGCACCAGGCGACCAGATGACCTGCAGCTGGCCTATAGGCTTCTTGCTCAGCCCCCCTTTATAAGAGGGGGAGGTATCGCTTAGATCCAGTGTCCAGCACATCTGGAGGCCTCAAGCCTAAATTGCAGCCACAAGTCAGTAAGTCAGGTCATCTCTGTCTGCTGTCACTATCTTCAGTCAAGTCTATTACAGTCAGCGTGGCTGTGCTAAAGTCTGTCAAGTCACTGCAAGTCCCAGCAAGCTGCGAGGTCCCGTGTTACCGTGTCTGGGATCCTAGCCAAGCTGTAAAGACTGTACCATCTGTCTACCTCAGTAAAAGCTACAGTTAACCTTATCCTGGCCTTGGACTATTATTTGCCCTGCCTAGGACTAGCGGTGCCACCTTCGGGTGTTTGCACCGCGCCCTGGCGTCACGAACACTAAGGGGGTTAACACCATCTACCCCTGGGCAACACCACATCAGCATGCCCAGACAGACAAAGGAAATGCTTGTGAATTGTGAAGTGAAATTTTTTTAGTGAGCAGTAAAAAGAATTAAAAAAAAACACAATTTATTTGTTAATTTTATTTATTTATTTTTGAGGGGGTGTTTGTTTTTATGGCATTTACAATGTGGTATAAAGGATGTTAAACTTTATTTTGCAGGAGGTCAGTATGATCAGTAATACAATTATCGGGGATAAATTTGCAACGTTTTTGTTATGTTTTATTTCTCTAAAAAAAAGGATTATTATTTTTTGCTTCCTTATTTTATGCCCCTATAACTATAGGGCGGGGTGTGTGTGTGTCCGAAAGCTTTTTTTTTGCACACTGAGCTATCATTTTTATTGATACCATTTTGGAGTACATATGACTTTTTGTTATTTGGGAGGGTGTTTTGTGCAAAAAACTGCAATTCTGGGTATTTTTTTTTTTTTCGTTTTACAGTGGTCACCTGGTGGGATCAAATAGTTCAGACTTTTGTTGTTTATTTTAATTATAGTTTAGGGGTGATTTGAATTTTTTTAATTGGGTTATTTTATATATATATATATATATATATATATATATATATATATATATATATAAAAAAAAATATATATATATATATAGCAACAGAAGAATGCAGCAGCACACTGCCAGCACAAGGATATAGGTGCAACATGAATATGCAGTTAAAACATGAAGAGCTATACAGCTATGGTGTAATAGATGCAAATGTGAAACTATGAAATAGTGAGGCACTTAGCTCGCAAATTTGTCTCCGCCGGCGGTCAAATAGCTTGGACCGTCCCACCGCGATAAGGTAGCCTCCTGGGACGGACCCTACACTGTGAATATGCCTCTGTGTGAACAGTTCAGTAAGCATAGCAGGATCTGGAACATCCAAGCCACCTTATATACACACCTGATAGAGGTGGGTGGGGTATATCTAGCCTAGTAGCGTGCACCTGTAGGCCAGGTCCATATAATAGTTTGGTATCAACTAAAGTGCTGGCTGACTTATTCTTTGTCTGTATTGCACATACGGGGGAGTGGCTACCTCCATGTTGGCCTTGCACCCCACCCACCTCTATCAGGTGTGTATATAAGGTGGCTTGGATGTTCCAGATCCTGCTATGCTTACTGAACTGTTCACACAGAGGCATATTCACAGAGTAGGGTCCGTCCCAGGAGGCTACCTTATCGCGGTGGGACGGTCCAAGCTATTTGACCGCCGGCGGAGACAAATTTGCGAGCTAAGTGCCTCACTATTTCATAGTTTCACATTTGCATCTATTACACCATAGCTGTATAGCTCTCCATGTTTTAACTGCATATTCATGTTGCACCTATATCCTTGTGCTGGCAGTGTACTGCTGCATTCTTCTGTTGCTGTATATCTAGCCTAGTAGCGTGCACCTGTAGGCCAGGTCCATATAATAGTTTGGTATCAACTAAAGTGCTGGCTGACTTATTCTTTGTCTATATATATATATATATATATTTTTTTTTTTTTTTTTTTTTTACTTTTGTGTACAGTACTCTACAATTCTAATATATTGCAGTTTACTGACATTTTGCTGATCTCCTGATACACCCTGACTAGTCTAATAGTAGTCCAATCAAGACAGGCTTCACTAGGCCTCCTGGCATCACAAACACAAGGGGTTAATGCCATTTGCCCCTAGGGTAAAGAGGGAGAGCAACCCCTAGAGAGGCGCAGAGCCACGGTCATTAAATTTGATAAAGTGCGGGGGTTTGGCACCCTCATGGACTGTCGTCACGAGGGAACCATTCTAGTGAACCGAAGGGCAGTCAGAAGAGATTTTCTCCCACAACATCTGCATTCTATGGAGAGCGGGGAGATTGGGGAATACACTCCAGTTAAAAGCGTGAGAGGGGAGTGGGCGGCAGCGGTGATCCGTCCAAAGAACCCAACGCAGATTCCCTTTGAATATTTTCCATCGGATGACTGGGACGCAGATCCCTTCAGTCTATTGGCTCCCAAAACCAAAGAGCTCTGTCCAGAAGAAGAGGAAACCTATTTGCCCGAGGCACCTGTGATTGCACCGAAGTACCTACACAAGTCATCTGCGGATGTGCCCAGGCCTACTCCTGTCGCTGAAGAGGTTTGGCCTAACCACCGGGCACCAACTAAAGTGCCTTGGCATACCCCTGCTGAGGAGGAGGTTTGACCAGTCCAACAGGCACCAACATCAATTCCCCCAGTGGCACAAGCTGCTGCTGTACAAATGGTGGTTACTATTAGTCCCACCATCACTGAGTCGACCCTGTCCAGGGTAAATTGGAACACACAAGTTAGTCCTTTGGAGGGGGCACAGTGCTGTGATCCCCGTTATATGTCCCAGCCTAGGAAGCAGTCTGATAGGCAGACATTTATGTGAGATATCTTTGCTATTCAGTCGAGAGACTAACTTTGTTTTTGTGAAGCACCATTGTTGTTTTCTAGTTTCCTGCAACGTTTTAGAAAGGTGCCTAGTCGACTAACCAACAACTCTTTGCAACCATTTTGCGTCAGTGTATGTGCCCGACTTACAGCCATGATCCTTTATCCTTTATATATATACAATATAGTCTGTTTGCACATGTGAATGCAATTATCGTCATTGTTATAAGATTGTATTGTTTAAGGCACATTGTAATAAAGTGTATATAAACTATTTATACCAAATGTGTTAAGTGTTTAATGTCTTTTGTACCTATGGCAATTGTATAGGAGGTATCCTGACTTTATCAGGAGAAGCGTATCCACTTACCTCACTGCCAGGGACAGTTACCTGCAAGATATAGGGAGTAAAAATGCCCTTGTATAAAAGTTATTTGTCCATAGTATACTAATGCCTAGTTAGTATAGCATAATTACCTCTGATGTCTTTTCATGTACAGATAGTCAGTGATGTACATAGCACCATATATATATATATATATATATATATATATATATATATATATTTTTATATAGATATAGTCAAATGTCATATAGCTAGTTAGGACTGTAACTAACCAGTTTATATTATCAGTCCACAATAGTCCTCAAATGTTATACCAAATGTCTAATTATTTTCCTGCCCATCGTGTACACGGTACTCTTGTGGCCAGAGAGTTCTCCTGGAGGTCTAAGTAAACACGTACAGTGACAGAGCTACTGTGTATAGGTAATATTGTCATAAGTTGTCAGTAAATGTGTATTTACTTGTATAATGTTATGGGGAGAAGTAGCTATAGCCGACGGGCCCCATTAGCAAAGGCATTCGGGTAGAAGGCCTCCGGCAGCCTGATCCAAATTCATCCTTATTCCTTAGCAAGCAATTAGGAGTCCAAAAATTCTCATATGTGTACATATTATACATGTTGTTCCAGTTATTAATACCATCACAACATGGAGCATGTATGGACATTAATTGCAATGCCAAATGGACTCCTCTTTCCCCAGTTCATCTGTTCACCAGCCCTATGAAGGACATTGTCTTAAAATGCTCCAGGAACTTATCTACTGTTATCACCTGGCCTCAGTGGCCACTTCATGTTTGTCTGCCCTCCAGGACTGGGCGCCGAGGATGGCTGTTAAGAGGGGGAGTTTGGGTGGCCCAGTACAGGAGTTGCACCCCTGTACCCTTGCTGCCCTGTCAGGCGGACTCTATTCAGTGACCCGTGCCCCCCCCCCCCCTTGTACCTATGTTCCGTGAATAGTGTTAAATGCCTATGATAATTAAAGTAAAGTGTATATAGTGTTATGTACCTTTATATACTGTTGTCATGCATTGAAACCAAGGAAGGTTCCAGTGACCATGTGACCTACAGAGTGACCTATGGGACCCCTCCAGAGTCTCCCCCATAAAAACCCTGGGTGGAGCTAGTTCAGTCTCTTAGTCTTTACTGAGTACAGTGAGGTCAAGTCCGCAGAGAGTGTCTGGTGTCCTGAGGAGGCCTAAAGCCTACCATGCAGCCACGCATCCAAAAGTCTACTACCCCACAGGTGAACATCAAAACCCGGTAAGCTACAAACGGGGTGAAGTCTGTCTATTCAGTCTCAGTCAAGTCAGTCAAGATTAATCTGTGTCAAGTCAGCGTGGCCCTGCATCAAATTGTCCAAGTCCCTTACAAGTCCCAGCGAGCCCTAAGGTCTCTCAAGTCACTGGTCACCTCCTTGGGCCTGGCTAAGCTGTTAAGACTGTTACACCTGTCTATCTCAGTAAAGCTGCCGTTGTTCCGTAACTTGGCGTCTGAGTCATTATTTGCCCCAGCGCCTAGACCAGGATCCAGCGGTATATCTTCGGGTGAAGAGGTTAAACCACGCCCTGGCATCACGAACACAAGGAGTTAATGCCATCTGCCCCAAGGGTAATTCCATCTGCCCTCATCACACCCTCACCACACCACCACCTATCAGAGACTGAGGAGGCCATTAACCACTTAAGGACCACAGGTTTTTTTCATATTTGTTCTTTCGTATTTTCCACCTCACTTTCTAAAAATCAGAACGCTTTCAATTTTGCACCTACAGACTCATATAAAGGCTTGTTTTTTGCAAAACCAATTGTACTTTGTAATGACATCAATAATTTCACCACGATATCTACTGTGAATCTAAAAAAAAAAAATTTTTGTGGGCCACAATTGAAGGAAAAAGCCATTTTGTCTCTTTTGGGGGCTTCCAATTCTACACAATGCACTTTTCTGTAAAAATATCAAAACATCTGTAAAAACACCTTATCTTTATTCTGTTTTACTTCTTTTAATAAATATTAACATTTATACAAAAATTTGCATGTTTGAAATTGTAATCTGCTGACCCCTATAACTTTTATTTTTTTCAGTACACAGGGATGTATGAGGGTCATTTTTTGCACCGTGATCTGAAGTTTTTATCGGTACCATTTTTTGTTTTGATGGGACTTTTTGATCGCTTTTTATCATTTTTTTTAGGGTATACAAAGTGACTAGAGAGGAGTGAATTTTTGAAAAATTAGATTCAGCCGATTCGCTGAATTATTCCGAAAAAATTTGGTTACATCCAAATTTATTGGCGGCGAATCGCTATTAAAAACGGCTATTTCCGGGCTACAGAGAGCATCAATAGGGGTGTAGAACACTTTGCCTTGCCGTAGCACGCATAGGGAGTGTGCTGTGTTAGTAAAATAATACTGTTATTCAGTATGACATGCAGATTACAGGCGTAGCTATTAGAATCACTGCGGCAGAGCATCTGGATGTGGCAGCAGGAGGACAATACGTTCTGTTACAAACTGTATTAGGCTACAAAAACAAGTGTAGCTTTGGCTGGCCTTTCACAGTAACTAGGCCCAAATTAGTTTAACAGGAAAAATAAATACATTTAAAAAAAACTACACCACGTAGGTGTACGTACAGTTTACACTTATGAGAGGAGGACAATACGCTCCGCTTAAAACTGTATTAGGCTAGAATAACAAGTGTGTGGCTTTGGCTGGCCTTTCACAGTAACTAGGCCAAAATTAGTTTGACAGGAAAAAAAAAAGGAGAGGACAATGCGCTCCGCTACACAACCTGTATTAGGCACTTAAAGCAGGTGACTATGGCTTTTAGTGCACTGCTCACCCTAATTGGCCCCTATTAGCTTTAGAGTTGTTGTACACCCCAATGCAGCAGTACAGAGTCGCTGTGTAGTACACTCTCTCTTTCCTGTCAGTGCTTTTCTGCAGTGATTTGGGCTTGTGGTGAATAGCTGCTTAACACACATACTGCTCTCTCTCTGCAATAAAACGCTGAAATGGCAACCTGCAGCAATGCCTGCCCATTATATAGGGCTGTGACATCACAGAGCTGGCTGGCTGCTGATAGGCTGCATGCGATTCAGGGTGATCCTGCCTACCTGCTTTTGAAAAGTTCCTTGCCCCATGTCCTCACATGTGGAGCCACCATTTTAGATGCTCTGGAGCCTGGACCGCACTAAATGAAGCGGAATTTAATGAAGCGACTTGTTTTATCAATTCGCGGCGATATTCGCATTCGTTACAGATCGAATTTTTCATGAGATTCATAACGAATTCGGATTCGTCAGATTCGATGCGCTCATCCCAGTATACGCAATTTTGGACTTTGGATTTTTTTTTACGTGTACACCATTGACCGTGCGGTTTAATTATTGTTATATTTTTATAGTTCGGTACCACAGTATTTTTAAATGGGAAAAAGGGGCGATTCAAACTTTTATTAGGGAAGGAGTTAAATCACATTTATGAACTTTTTTTTTTTTACACTATTTTTTAGTCTCCATAGGGGGCTATTACATGCAATCTTCTGATTGGATACACTGTTCAATGCTATGCCATAGCATAGCATTGATCAGTGTTATAGACACTCTGCTGCTCCAGCCTGCAGAGCCTGGCTGGAGCATCGAGGCACAGATCGGACGGCAAGGAGACAGGTAGGGCCCTCCCGCCGTCCTCTCAGCTGTTCGAGACGTTGCAATTTCACCTTGGCGGTCCCGAACAGCCTGCTGAACCAGCCGTGATGTGTTTTCTCCCATTTTAGACACCGCACTCAACTTTGAGCACAGCATTTAAAGGGTTAATATATAAGCCTGATCGGCGATGTCCGATATTAGCCATGGGTCCTGGTTGCTGATGGCAACCTGGGACCCCCCGGGTATGAAGCATGCTCAGCTCCTGTGCGCGCTTCACATAAACGGGAGTAGGCACGTAAGTAGGTACGTAAATATTGTATATATTCATTTTCCTTAACCCCTTAAGGGCCCAGATCATTTTTATCTTAAGGACCCGGACATATTTTGCACATCTGACCACTGTCATTTTAAGCACTAATAACTCTGGGATGCTTTTACTTTTCATTCTGATTCCGAGATTGTTTTTTCGTGCCATATTCTACTTTGTTAGTGGTAAAATTTCATCGATACTTGCATAAATTTGTTGGTAAAAAATTCCCAAATTTTATGAAAACATTTATTTTATTTTTTTTACATTTAAAGCTTTCTACTTATAAGGAAAATGGATATTCCAAAAATTTTTCAGGAACCAGTTCAGTTTTGAAGTAGATTTGAAGGGCCTTCATATTAGAAATACCCCATAAATTACCCCATTATAACAACTGCACCCCTCAAAGTATTCAAAATGACATTCAGTAAGTTTGTTAACCCTTTAGGTGTTTCACAGGAATAGCAGCAAATTGAAGGAGAAAATTCTAAATCTTCACTTTTTACACACGCATGTTCTTGTAAACCCAGTTTTGGAATTTTTAAAAGGAGAGAAATCTTCCTAAAATTTGTAAGCCAATTTTTCTCGAGTAAGGAAATACCTCATATGTGTATGTCAAGTGTTCGGTGGGTGCACTACAAGGCTCAGAAAGGGAGGAGCGATTTTGGAGGAGTAAGTTTTTCTGAAATGATTTTTGGTGGGCATGTCGCATTTAGGAAGCCCCTATGGTGCCAGAACAGCTAAAAAAAAAAAAACACACATGGCCTACTATTTTGAAAACTTAACCCCTCAAGGAACGTAACAAGGGGTCCAGTGAGCCTTAACACCCCACAGGTGTTTCACAACTTTTCGTTAAAGTTGGATGTGTAAATGATTTTTTTTTTCACTAGAATGCTGCTTTTCCCCAAAATTTTACATTTTTACAAGGGGTAATAGGAGAAAATGCCCCCCAAAATTTGTAACCCCATCTCTTCTGAGTATGGAAATACCCCAAGTGTGGACGTCAAGTGCTCTGCAAACTGCAATGCTCAGAAGAGAATGATTTCAGCAGACATCCCGGTCCGGTCTGCAGACCAAATACAGGAAGTGAGGGTGGAGAAGCAGGGCTCTGTGCAGTGAGGCTCTGTGACATGCTAAGGGCTCACACATGAGGATGATTAACAAGCCAGGAGCCTGCACAGAGCCCTGCTTGTCCTGTCCTCATTTCCTGTATTTGGACTCCTCCCAGGCAATAGCTGTAGGGACGGCATTTTTTCACCCATAAATATACACATTTTTTTAACCAATGTATATTACAAATATACATATCATGATATTATTTACATTATATAAAACGTTTTTGTTGACGACAGGTACACTTTAACCTCTTCAGGACATAGGGCGTATGGATACGCCCTGAATCCCGAGTCCTTAAGGACCGAGGGCGTATCCATACGCCCGTGGGAATTCCGGCCCCCACCGCTAGCCAGTTGGGGACCGGAGCCGGATGCCTGCTGAAATCTTTCAGCAGGCATCCCGGCATATCGCCCAGGGGGGTCATTATGCCCCCCCATGTCGGCGATCGCCGCAGATCGCTGGACAATTCAGTCCAGCGATCTGCGGCGATTCCGGGTCAATCGGGTCTCCAGTGACCCGGTGACCCGGAATTACTGGCTGTTCGGGGCCGTCTCTGACGGCCCGAACAGCCAGAGCCTGCAGGGGTGAGGTGGCACTGGTGCCACCTCACGATCGCCCTGATTCGTCGGCCGGATTACCGGCCGACCAATCAGGGCGCCTGCTGCGGGTGTTACTCCCGCACCCGCTCCGCCCCTCTTCTGGAGGACGTGAGCGGGTGCGGGACGTGCACCCCGGGTGCTGGGGACCCCGATCCCCGGCGCTCCTGTTGGGATCAGGGCCCCAGGAGCAGCTGCGGCGGCGGGACTGACCTGCAGCGTCTGGATCGTTGGAGGTGAGTGACAGCCTCCTGCTGTTGCTTAGCAACAGCTCCCAGCATGCAAAAAGGGCATGCTGGGAGCTGTAGTTATGCAACAGCAGGAGGCAGACCACCACAACTCCCAGCATTCCCTTATGGGCATGCTGGGACTTATGGTTTTGCAACAGCTGGAGGCACATTCTTTCTATGGAAAAGTGTACCTTCAGCTGTTGTCTAACTACAACTCCCAGCTTGCACAAACAGCTAAAGTGCATGCTGGGAGTTGTAGTGGTGCATCTGCTGGTTGCATAACTACAACTCCCAGCATGCCCGTTGGCTGTCGGTGACTGCTGAGAGTTGTAGTTTTGCAACAGCTGAAGGCACACTGGTTGTGAAACTCAGAGTTTTTTTTTACCTAACTCAGTGTTTCACGACCGGTGTGCCTCCAGCTGTTGCAAACTACAATTCTCAGCAGTCACCGTACACCATGCACCGTACATGCTGGGAGTTGTAGTTTTGCAACAGCTGGAGGCACACTGGTTGTGAAACACTGAGTTAGGTCACAAACTCAGTGATACATAACAAGTGTGCCTACAGTTGTTGCAAAACTGCAACTCTCAGCAGTCACCGACAGCCAACGGGCATGCTGGGAGTTGTAGTTATGCAACAGCTGGATGTCCCCCCCAATGTGAACGTACAGGGTACACTCACATGGGCGGAGGATTACAGTAAGTATCTGGCTGCAAATTTGAGCTGCCGCAAACTTTCTGCTGCAGCTCAAATTGCCAGCGAGAAACTACTGTGAACCCCCGCCCGTGCGACTGTACCCTAAAAACACTACACTACACTAACACAAAAAATAAAATAAAAAGTAAAAAACACTACGTATACACATACCCCTACACAGCCCCCCTCCCCTCCCCAATAAAAATGAAAAACGTCTGGTACGCCACTGTTTCCAGAACGGAGCCTCCAGCTGTTGCAAAACAACTCCCAGTATTGTCGGACAGCCGTTGACTGTCCAGGCATGCTGGGAGTTTTGCAACAGCGGGAGGCACCCTGTTTGGGAATCACTGGCGTAGAATACCCCTATGTCCACCCCTATGCAATCCCTAATTTAGGCCTCAAATGCGCATGGCGCTCTCACTTTGGAGCCCTGTCGTATTTCAAGGCAACAGTTTAGGGTCACATATGGGGTATCGCCGTACTCGGGAGAAATTGTGTTACAAATTTTGGGGGGTATTTTCTGCTTTTACCTTTTTAAAAATGTAAAATTTTTGGGAAAACAAGCATTTTAGCTAAAAAAAAAATTTTTTTTTTACATATGCAAAAGTCGTGAAACACCTGTGGGGTATAAAGGTTCACTTAACCCCTTGTTACGTTCCCCGAGGGGTCTAGTTTCCAAAATGGTATGCCATGTGGTTTTTTTTTTTGCTATCCTGGCACCATAGGGGCTTCCTAAATGCGGCATGCCCCCAGAGAAAAATTTGCGTTCAAAAAGCCAAATGTGACTCCTTCTCTTCCGAGACCTGTAGTGCGCCAGCAGAGCACTTTTCACCCCCATATGGGGTGTTTTCTGAATCGGGAGAAATTGGGCTTCAAATTTTTAGGGGTATTTTCTGCTATTACCCTTTTTAAAAATAAAAAAATTTTGGGAAAACAAGCATTTTAGGTAAAATTTTTTTTTTTTTTTTTACATTTGCAAAAGTCGTGAAACACCTGTGGGGTATTAAGGTTCACTTTATCCCATGTTACATTCCCCGAGGGGTCTAGTTTCCAAAATGGTATGCCATGTGTTTTTTTTTTTTGCTGTTCTGGCACCATAAGGGCTTCCTAAAGGTAACATGCCCCCCAAAAACCATTTCAGAAAAACGTACTCTCCAAAATCCCCCTGTCGCTCCTTCCCTTCTGAGCCCTCTACTGCGCCCGCTGAACACTTTACATAGACATATGAGGTATGTGCTTACTCGAGAGAAATTGGGCTACAAATACAAGTAAAAATTTTGTCCTTTTACCCCTTATAAAAATTAAAAAATTGGGTCTACAAGAACATGTGAGTGTAAAAAATGAAGATTGTGAATTTTCTCCTTCACTTTGCTGCTATTCGTGTGAAACACCTAAAGGGTTAAAACGCTGACTGAATGTCATTTTGAATACTTTGGGGGGTCTAGTTTTTATAATGGGGTCATTTATGGGGTATTTCTAATATGAAGACCCTTCAAATCCACTTCAAACCTGAACTGGTCCCTGAAAAATACTGAGTTTGAAAATTTTGTGAAAAATCGGAAAATTGCTGCTGACCGTTGAAGCCCTCTGGTGTCTTCCAAAAGTAAAAACTCGTCAATTTTATGATGCAAACATAAAGTAGACATATTGTATATGTGAACCAAAAAAAAATGTATTCGTAATATCCATTTTCCTTACAAGCAGAGAGCTTCAAAGTTAGAAAAATGCTAAATTTTCTAATTTTTCATCAAATTTACGGATTTTTCACCAAGAAAGGATGCAAGTATCGACAAAAATTTACCACTATGTTAAAGTAGAATATGTCACGAAAAAACAATCTCGGAATCAGAAAGATAACTAAAAGCATTCCAGAGTTATTAATGTTTAAAGTGACAGTGGTCAGATGTGCAAAAAACGCTCCGGTCCTTAAGGCCAAAATGGGCTCCGTCCTGAAGGGGTTAAAAGGAAATCTGTCAGCAGTATCACCCGCACTAAACCTGTCACACGTTTGTATTTCGGGTGATGCTGATCAAAACGATACTCACGACGTCCATATTCACCCAGCCGTTCTGCCGCAATTCACCTTTTTCTTTTTATGCAAATGAGGGCCTTGGGGCATGGGTGGAGCTACGAACCAAGTTAGGGGCAGGCTGACATTATCTTCGCCGGGCGGGCGCTCTGCCTGGTTCATCAATATTCATAACACCCCCTCCCTGCTCTTGCGCTCCGTGTTAGTGTACGGCGCATGCACCGCTTCCTGGGTACTCCCGGAGGCGGAGCATGCACTGTACACCAACACGGGGCGCAAGAGAAGGAAAGGGAAGTGGCGCATGCACCATACACTAACACTGGAAGCAAGAGCAGGGAGGGGGGGGGGATGAATATTGATGAGCCGGGCAGAGCGCCCCTCCCGGAGAAGATGACGTCAGCGTTACCCCTAGCTCGATTCGGAGCTCCATCCATGCCCCAATGCCCTCATTTGCATAAAAATAAAAAGGCGAATTGCGTTGGAACGGCTGGGAGAATCTGGACGCCGTTTCGTTTTGATTAACATCACCCTCATTACAAGCCTATGTGACAGGTTTAGTGCGGGTGATACCACTGACAGATTTCCTTTAAGGGGTTAAAGGGGTACTCCGGGGCACTAAACCCATAGCCCATCCGTTCCTTCTCATCAATCTATTTATTTGACTAAATATCATTCAGTAGCTATGTAGAGCAGTTTCCCCTCTTTGGTTGTCACTTACATGCATGAAGTGAGCGAATAACATCATCCAGCCATCCAATCTGTCTCTGTCCAAATCCCTCTCTGAAAGCAGCCCCCATCCTCCTGAGACACGCAGACCATGTGTTTTTTACCCTGCACTGATGAGTCATGCTCTATTTAGTGCTGACAACTGGAAAGTGTGTGCAGCCTCAGCCAATCAGACAATGAACCCCTCTCTGCTGCTCAGAGCAGGAGGGTGGGGGCTGCTCTCAGAGAGTGAACTGGCTGGCAGAGCTGCAATGATTGCTGGGAGATGTAGGCAAGGGGGAGGGAAGGATGACAAAGAATATCAAGCAGTTAGAAAAGACAATAGGGGCCACATGAGGCATGAATATCAGACCGGATGGTTTACAAGGGACCTATCCAGGTAGTATGGTGGCTTTAGAGCTTTTATATTACATACACACTTCCCTGGAGTACCCCTTAAATAAAAAAGAAAATCCGTTTAAAGGAATTCTCTACTATGATGAAAAATATTTCTCCGTAAAATCAACATGAAATGTTGAATTTCTCGATAACGTTATTTTTGTGCTTTTTTTTTATAACTTTTTCTGTTCAGACACAATGCCATCATTTTACCTTTTGTTTTCTTGTTACTAGCATTGCATTCTGGGAGGTTGGATGACAGCTACACAGTACAGCTAAGGCTACATTCACACAACCGTTGCGCCCCGTCAAGACTGGCCGTCAAACTCTGTTTTGTTTTTGTTTTTTTGGTTTGACGACCATCATTTTGACGGGGGGCAACAGCAGGTCCCGATGGAGTCCGTCGGACGTCGCTGATTTTGGCAGGAGTAGCGTAAGAAAAAGACGTCACAAGCTGTGTTTTTTCTTGCGCTTTTTTCCCTGGCGGTCCCTATTGGCAGTCACACTACCGTGTGATAACGATAGTGTGAAAGGGGCCGTGTCATTGGCAACAGCAGTATGACGCCCGTCAAGGGAGCCGGGGAGAACAGCAGGAGAAATAATACTGCGCTGCATTTTTCTCCCACTATTCCCGACAAAAAACAACGGCGCCAGACGGACCCTTAAAATTAAATGGGAGCTGTCGGGACCCATTGTTGCCCCATCACAAGAATGTCCGTTAAAAGGCACAGGGAAAAAATAAAAATAAATAAAGAGACTTTAACGGCCGTTCTTGACGGGGCCGTAAACCGTTAGGTCACATGTCTCACAGTGGGTGGAGCTAAGCGTCTGTTTAATCCTTTCAGTACTTTTTAGCAGCTGTATACTACAGAGGAAAAACTTTATTTTTTTAATGTATTTTTGTGTTGTCCACAGTGCTCGCTGCTGACACCTGATGCCCGCACCAGGGACTGTCCAGAGCAGGAGAAAATCATCATAGCAAACCTGTGCTGCTCTGGACAGTTCCTGACATGGACAGAGGTGTCAGCAGAGAGCACTGTGGACAACCCAAAAACGAAATTCAAAAAGTAAAGAATTTCCTCTGAAGCATACAGCTGCTAAAAAGTACTAAAAGGATTAAGATTTTTTAATAGTAGTAATTTACAAATCTGTTTATCTTTCAGGCACCAGTTAATAAAAAAAAAAAAAAAAATTTCCACTGGAGTACCCCTTTAAGGCAGTGGTCTCAAACTGAGGCCCTCCAGATGTTGCAAAACTTCAACTCCCAGCATGCCCGGACAGCCGTTGGCTGTCCGGGCATGCCGAGAGTTGAAGTTTTGCAACTTCTGGAGGGCCTCAGTTTGAGACCACTGCCTTAAAGGGGTACTCCGGTGAAAACCTTTTTTCTTTTAAATCAACTGGTGGCAGAAAGTTAAACAGATTTGTAAATTACTTCTATTAAAAAATCTTAATCCTTCCAGTGCTTATTAGCTGCTGAATGCTACAGAGGAAATTCCTTTCTTTTTTGAACACTGATGACATCACGAGCACAGTGCTCTCTGCTGACATCTCTGTCCATTTTAGTAACCATGCATAGCAGATGTATGCTAAGGGCAGCATGGTGGCTCAGTGGTTAGCACTGCTGCCTTGCAGTGCTGGGGACTTGGGTTCAAATCCCACTAAGGACAACAATAAATAAATAAAGAGTTATTATTATTATTATTATTATAATAACGTCAGCAGAGAGAACTGTGCTCGTGATGTCATCAGAGAGCATTGCAAAAAGAAAAGAATTTCCTCTATAGTATTCAGCAGCTAATAAGTACAGGAAGGATTAAGATTTTTTAATAGAAGTAATTTACAAATCTGTTTAACTTTCTGCCACCAGTTGATTTAAAAGAAAAAAGGTTTTCACCGGAGTACCCCTTTAAAGGAAACCAGCAGAATTACTACTTTTAGGACACGTTCCCACGTGCTGCGTATTTTCTTTCCCATTGAAGTCAATGGGTAGCAAAATCAGCCCCGTATTTTGCTACCCATTGACTTCGATGGGAAAGAAAATACGCAGCATCAAAATACGGCACGTGGGAACGTGCCCTCACGTTGTTTGCGGATGGCGGTACAATCATTTTTTATTTCGTTTTTAAATTTCCTAAAACTAGTTCCATTTTTTATGTAGATTCTACCTGCGACGTGTTGTCCAAAAGTGGCGCAACGTTCAACGTACAAACTCACGGACTCACAAGAGAACAGGACGCGGTCTGCAGGTAAACGCACTTTATTCTACAAGCCAACAGGAATTAGTCACCCTTAATGGAGGGGGGGGGGGGGGGCGACCCTCACTACAATAAATTATGGCATAGAAAAGATTGGGGTGGGGGGGGGTGGGGGTTAAGAGTGTACATAAAGCATAGGCACGCTCAGTCATACCATTACGTATACACAGTAGTGTTCTGGACCTCCACTGTTGGACCGGCCTATATACACACACCTCAGCTGTAATCACACAAGTGGGGGGGGGGAAGGGGGTCGTGACATTATACACGCACACGTATGTGTGGATACAAAACACATATATGGCAATTCTGATGACAGCGCACGTGTTCCAGTCATTCCGCGTATACGTCTGTACCGTATGTCCGTCTACTTACACTTATAAATAGTTTGGCGCCTCTAGGAGGCCCAGTATTATATATACATATGTGTGTGTGTGAATAAGAACGTATATACAAAATCACACACATCTACTCACTACTCCTAGAACCCTGCGCGCGATGGCCACGTACAGGCGGAGTTGTATTGCGGTATATTACGGTCATTGGGGGGGCGGGAGATTTAATCAAAACCAGTGTAGAGGAAGAGTGAGGCTGTTGCCCATAGCAACCAGATAGCTGCTTTCATTTTTAAAAAGAGGCCTGTAAAAAATGAAAGGAGGGATCTGATTGGTTGCTATGGGCAACAGCTCTTCCTCTACACAGGTTTTGATAAATCTCCCACCCCCCCCCCATTGTGCGGAGGCGGTATATAATGATATACACACGGAGGTCGGTATATATGCGATCGATGATGGAACGGAGGCTCCTCTGGATTTTAGTTCTGTGAATTTCGTGTTGGCGAGTTCACGCCATTAGACCAGTTTTAGATTTTTTTTTTTCACATCCTGGCCTGATCGAAGACCCCGAATGAAAATATCAGAAGTCAGTGTTTCCCAACCAGGGGTGCCTCCAGCTGTTGCAAAACTACAACTCCTTGCATGCCCGGACAGCCAAAGGCTGTCCGGGCATGCCAGGAGTTGTAGTTTTGCAACAGCTGGAGGCACCCTCCCTTCAAGGAGTTGGGTGCTTCGAAACTAAAAAACTTTGCATTATTTGGATATCCTTAAAATATAGTATATTAACCCCTTAAGGACTCAGGGTTTTTCCGTTTTTGCACTTTCGTTCTTTTCCTCCTTACTTTTTAAAAATCATAACCCTTTAAATTTTGCACCTAAAATTCCAAATGATGGCTTATTTTTTGCGTCATCAATTCTACTTTGCAGTGACATCAGTCATTTTACCAAAAAACCCACGACGAAACGGAAAAAAAAAAAAATTAATTGTGCGACAAAATTGAAGAAAAAAAATGCAATTTTGTAACTTTTGGGGGCTTCCGTTTCTACGCAGTGCATTTTTCGGTAAAAATGACCCCCTTATCTTTATTCTGTAGGTCCATACGGTTAAAATTATACCCTACTTATATAGGTTTGATTTTGTCGTACTACTGGAAAAAATCATAACAGAAGAGGTCGTTTAAAAATGTCCTCTTCTGACCCCTATAACTTTTTTTATTTTTCCGCGTACGGGCCGGTATGAGGGCTCATTTTTTGCGCAGTGATCTGAAGTTTTTATCGGTACCATATTTGTATTGATCGGACTTTTGGATAGTTTTATATTCATTTTTTATGGTATAAAAAGTGACCAAAAATACACTATTTTGGACTCTGGAATTGTTTTGCGCATACGCCATTGACCGTGTGGTTTAATTAACAATATATTTTTATAGTTCGGACATTTAAGCACGCGGCGATACCACATATGTTTATATTT
This sequence comes from Hyla sarda, assembly GCF_029499605.1. Classification (NCBI taxonomy): domain Eukaryota; kingdom Metazoa; phylum Chordata; class Amphibia; order Anura; family Hylidae; genus Hyla; species Hyla sarda. Next base: position 171,574,851 of record NC_079197.1, on the reverse strand, counting down.
ATTTTTATTTACATAGTTTTTTTTTTATGGGAAAAGGGGGGTGATTCTGACTTATTAGGGAAGGGGTTAAATCACATTTATTAACACTTTATTTATTTTTATTTTTTGCAATGTTATAGCTCCCATAGGAGACTATAACATTGCACACACTGATTTCCTACACTGATCACTACCAGGCAATAGCATGGCATTGATCAGTGTTATAGCCGCTCGACTGCTCCTGCCTGGATCTCAGGCACGGAGCAGTCATTCGGTGATCGGACAGCGAGGAGGCAGGTAGGGATCCTCCTCCTGTCCTGCAAGCGGTTCGGGACACCGCGATTTCACCGCGGCGGTCCTGAACAGCACCACTGAGCTAACCGGCAATGTTTACTTTCACTTTAGACACGGGAATCAACTTTGATCGCCGCGTCTGAAGGGTTAATACCGGGCATCACAGTGATTGGTGATGTCCGGTATTAGCCACGGGTCCCGGTCGTTGATGGCCGCCGGGACCGACGCGATATGACGCGTGTGACTCGACCCCGCATTATATCATGGGAGCCCGTGCAGGACGGATGCATACGTCCTGTATCTGGAAGAGGTTAAAGGGGTACTCCGGTGAAAAACAATTTTTTTTTTTTAAATCAACTGGTGCCAGAAAGTTAAACAGATTTGTAAATTACTTCTATTTAAAAATCATAATCCTTCAAGTACATATCAGCTGCTGTATGCTCCAGAGGAAGTCCTTTACTTTTTGAATTTATTTTCTGTCTGTCCACAGTGCTCTCTGCTGACACCTCTGTCCCTTTCAGGAACTGTCAAGATCAGGAGAAAATACCTATAGCAAACCTATCCTTCTCCGGACAGTTCCTGAGAAAGACAGAGGTGTCAGCAGAGAGCACTGTGGTCAAACAGAAAATAAATTTAAAAAGAAAAAAGAACTTCCTCTATACAGCAGATGATAAAAAATCTTAACCCTTCCAGTATTTAATAGAAGTAATTTACAAATCTGTAACGTTCTGGCACCAGTTGATTAAAAAAAAAATAATAATAATTATATACGGTATATATATATATATATACACACATATATATATATATATATATAGTTTTTCACCAGAGTACCCCTTTAAAACAGAAGGGAAACACGTTGGGATGCTGTAGCTTAGTAACAAGAACTGTTCTGTGGGGGTCACGAGTTACCATATTACTGTCTAGGCAACCTTGGTGTTCATTTTGAATGTTGCGGCACTCAGTTTCTGATCATTAATTAATTTTGCGTTCTGTGCACACATTTGAGTTTGCACTTTTGTAAAATGCTGCACAAAAGTCCTCAAAGTTTGGTGCTTTAGTCCTGTGATCGCTGTTTAAAAGGAGAACTCCAGAAAACAAAAATTGTCCCCCATACTGCCGTCAGTAAAAAAATAAACAGGTACATACCTTCCTTCGCCCTCCCTGGTGCCTCCGGTAACCGGCTCCGGTCTCTGCCACGATCCTCTTCCTGGTTGCCGGTGGTCGGCGAGTCATACTGCACTCAGCCAATCACCGGCCGCAGTGAAGTCCCGATTCGGCCGGCAATAGGCTGAGCGGCAGTGTGAGAACGCTTCAAGACACACAATTCTTCACTACACCGGCAACTGTTGCCTGGGCCGAAAAAGTCACACTGCCGCTCAGCCTATTGCCGGCTGAGTCGGGACTTCACTGCGGCCGGTGATTGGCTGAGCGCAGGATGACGCGCCGACCACCGGCAACCAGGAAGAGGATCGCGGCAGAGACCGGAGCCAGTTACCGGAGGCCCCGGGGGAGCGGAGGAAGGTATGTAAATGTTTATTTTTTTTTACTGCCGGCAGTATGGGGGACAATTTTCGTATTCTGGAGTTCTCCTTTAAATAAGCTTTGTTACAATTATCTTAATCTATAACCCTACTGTGGGTCCTGCAAACATTTTTCCTCTTTTTTTTCTGACAATGATCTCCTGGTTGAGTTCATAATTCACAAGATCTATAGTAAAATTTGCTAAAACCAAATCTAACGAATCAGCCTTCAGAACATTTACTCTTGTAAAAGTAGTTTCCTTTTTCAAGTGTTTTGAACGAGACTAGGAGCACTTGGAAATTAAAATTATTTTTTATATAACACCCCTGGAAGAAGAAACCTTGCAAAACACGTGTCGGGTGAATATTTTCTTGTGTGATATAGTTATAGTTTTCGGCACAAATGTTTCATGATAACGCATTTTATATATCATTTTTTCATGCATGTGATTATTTGAGATATATATATATATATATATATATATATATATATATAAAAAAAATTTTATGATTTGTAATACCTCGACATGTGCACAGGCACTAAAGGCACAGTACACAATGTGACGTTCCATCACTGTACACATATATACCCGTCCTCTAATATTGCTATGTACTGTGTGTATATCAAGGTGACAAGTTACCGCACTGGCGTCACTTTCAAGAAACCTTATCATTGGTGACTAAGACACAACCAGCTTTACTGTGTACGAAAATGGTGCCCGAAATGTGCATCAGTTTTCCTATTTTCTTGATCCAACATAAAAATTTTTTTTTAAAAATTATAATAATGAATGTGGTTTTCTAATGCAATTTCACCCTGTCCATCAAAATGTAACAAAAATGCACACAAAAAACAAACAAAACCCCAGCATCAATACAACCTAAGGGTACATTCACATGGCGGATTACCTGCGGAATTTCCACAGTGTATTTGCTGCAGAAAATCCGCAGCGGATTTTGCTACCATTGACTTCAATGTGTCAAAGGGAAATCTGTAAATCTGCCTCCATTGCAGATTTTCTGCTGACTCATTAAAGGCAATAGTGGCAAAATCCGCTGCAGATTTTATGCAAGTAATCTTCCCATGTGAACATACCCTAAGGGTACGTTCACACGGGCGGATCACCTGCGGAATTTCCGCAGCATATTTGCTGCAGAAAATCCGCAGCGGATTTTGCTACCATTGACTTCAATGGGTCAGCAGACAATCTGCGATAGAGAAAGATTTGCAGATTTTTCTTCAGAGCCATTGAAGTCAACGGTAGCAAAATCCGCAGCGGATTTTCCGCAGCAGATACGAAGCGGAAAAACTGCAGGTAATCCACCCGTGTGAACATAGCACACGTGCATATTTTCTGCTGCAGATTACGCATTGAAATTAATGGGCAGCAAAATCTGCAGCAGATGATATGCAGCAAAAAATAAATAAAAAAAATACGCACTTGTGAACATACCCTAAAAGAAGCAAAAAAAAAAAAAAAAAAACATACAAAAACGGTTACTGATGTTGTGATGCAGCAGCAGCGAAACATCACAATCGTAAGTAGTGCAGCCAGAAGAATCTCAATTCACACAGTGCAATTGTGTTGCGTTTCTTGCTGCGATTTTCAGAAATCACGTCAATTTGAAAAAAAAAATATATAAAATAAATTGCAGCAAAAAACGGCAAAAGTGCAGCTAAATCTTTAACCCCATGTAACCCTGTTACCATTAACTGTGAACATACCCTTATAAAATACTTAAAATTGCGTATAATGTATAAAAAAAAAAAATTATTCATATTAAACAACGAAACATTAAAACTATTGAGTAAAAATTCTCTGAATGTTTGGGTATGCAGCTCCCATGCAGGGCTATGTGTCCCCTGCGGTAAAAGTACGTGGACTCTGAGAATTCGAACCCCAGACAAATTCTGGGCAGACAGACACTGCCGGTGTGAACTGGTCCTAACAGATTACACAAAGGCTGTGTAATCTGATCCTTCAGGAGTGTTATTCCACTCTTTCTAGGATCAGTCTTTGTAGTCTGTAGCTATGGCGACACATAGCCCTGCATAGAAGCAGTATACATAAAACATTACATGTTTGTATACTTTATTATTTTAAAAGGAGAACTCCAGTACATAACATCTTATCCACTATCCTCAGTTATGTACCGGAGTTCCCCTTTAAATGCATCGGAGCGAATGTTTCAGACCTGGTTTACTGAAATTGACACCATATGCGTAACCTACCTCCATACATGACACATCTGTAACTGTTGCGTTGCGGATATAATAGTAACAATGTATACCTCACGGTATACATGATATATGTGGCGGGTATAAATATTAGTATCTGCCTAGCAGTCTAGAACCACAACGTAGCCTTATTGCACAAATATGTGTATAGAGAAATATAGTAAGTGAAGGCGAGGATGCCCGATTCCTCTATCTGTAGATGTATTCCCTGGTTGTGTTACTTGACAATAAAAAGAGTTCATCTTAGATACATTTAGACAATGTACGTTTCTGCTCCGTTCTCCAGACGAGACATGGAATTCGTTCACATACATCAGTCCAATGTACCAGATTGGCAGTCGTAGGTTTACCCATATTAAACAACGGGCTAGGCTAAAGTCCAAGGGGAAGCAGAATCTGCCTCATCGATGACCACTGTCATGGCTGCTTCAACCATATAGGTGACTCGTGCACTTTGAAGAAGACCGGACACCGGCACACAAAGGAATCATCCATGTTGGGGATTGTACTTCTATTTATAAAGTCTACGAATATTACAGGAACCAGTAACTTATCGGACAATGGTCGGTGGGCTCAGGATTTCAATACACCCTATGATCATTTGGCCAAAAAAATGGTGGTCTCCAATGTGTCCAGGTGACAGGTCTGCAAGAGTCAAATACTGTAGTGTCCCCGTTTTTACCCAATATTTTATTAGCTTATATTCTAAAGGGTTATAGAAGCGGGATGGCCAATAAGAGTGCTCTAGGTCAATAGAATCAGTCTAGGAACCCTAACCAAACAAGGAGTCCAGGTATCTCCAAGAAATGCTTCAACCTCTAGACTCCCATTTCGTCTATGGTCAATCCCTTCCCGAGTCTGTATCTGCTCCTCACATAACAGGACATATCCAGGAGCCTATAGATATTATGGGTCATTTTTATCATTGGGTGAACGTAGATGAACAGGTCCTTCTCAAGGTCCCTACTTCTGAACAGCAGAATTCTGGCTTCTAGCCTAGCGCTCATTTTCCTAAACATCCCTCAATGAATGATGTGCAGATGGAGAAGAAGGCTGGGACTGGGGGAGTCCTAACTCATCACAACCATTTTGCGTAAAAACTAAAATACTGTACAGCTATCAAGATTCCTTCACATCACATGGCCTTGACCACGTCCAAAGGAGAAGGAACATGAGGCCGATGCCTACTGTTCAGTAAATACAAGGTCTGTGATGCAGCGTCTATCGTCTTATAATACATTACTGAAAGACACAGCATTCACCATGTGCATCAGTTGTGGGCAGCGCAAAGCGACCATTCAAGGGTTAAAGTCTTATGGTGAAGGGGCAGCTTGTGCTTGAGTGGGCAAGAGGGGCTGAAGGAGACTCAACAGGCAGTGCAGGAAGATTATATTGCTGAGAGGGCGAAGTGCAGAAGGCAAGTCATGGTCTGTCGTCAAGAAGAACCTCTGAGGGCCCAGTAATGGGGTCCCAACCCTCAGCTCTGATCTTCGGCACCATTTCCACACCTAAATGGGACTTTAGTGCTTCATCCTATTGAGTTCTAATCAGTACTTTTACACCTTGTTTCTCCCCTCTGCCTCCACTCTCTGCCCCCCACCAGTGTTACACAGATGGAGGCTCGCTAATCCCTTGCCCGCCTCCACCTCCTCCACCCCCTGCCCCTGCCCTATGCCGCCTCTCGCAGTGACCACGATGTCTCATAAAGCTGTCTCTCCACATAAACTTCTTGGCGCACACTTCACACTCGTACGGTTTGACCCCGGTGTGTGTCTTCATGTGTTCAGTCAGGTGGTGCTTCATCTTAAACTTTTTCCCACAGACAGGGCAGTCAAATGGGCGCAGGTTGAGATGCATATTGACGTGCCGATCACGCATACTCTTGTGGGAGAATGCTTTTCCACAATGGCATAGGAAGATTTTGCCGCCTTCTCCTTGACTCGTTCCTGTCCCACCTTGCCCAGCTGCACCGTGTCCTGAAGGCATCACCAGCAGCGGATTCCCTTGCATGTCCAGAGGCAGAAGAGGAGGTCCCTGTGGGTAACCAGTGCCATTGCCAGATGCTTCATCATAAGGCATTCCATCTGAAGGTTCACAGAAATTTACCTGTTCTTCCGGAGCATTGAGGGTGCGAACATCACTGATACTCAGCTGTTCTTCTTCTTCATCTTCTTCAAGCTCTTCCTCATCTTCTTCTTCCTCACCTTCACATGTCAGCAGCAGACCCTGGTGAGGCCGTTCCTTCTTGACATACACCCAATGTCTCTGAGGAACAATGCTGGGCCTTCGATAACTGGAGCAGCTGGCTACAGAGGCTTCTTCTCCAGATGGCTCTTCTTCTATGCCAGCTTCTTCTGCTGCTTCGCTCGTGACTTCGCTTCTTCTCCTACTCCTCTCTGTACATGGTTCTGGTGGACTAAAATAGTTGCTGCTGCTGGGGGACTGGTTCTCGCTGGCTCTGCCGGAGTGAGGTCTCTGTGGCGTTGGACCATGGCTGCTCCCGGCTCCCTCCATGCTTCCAGTACTGCTGTTGGCACGAGACTCTTTTAGAAGTTCCGAGCACTTGTCCACCACGTGCCACATCTGGAGCACGCTTCCCACTGTCAGGTAGTTGACAATCTCATCTGCCAACATTGTCAAGCGTCCCGTGTAGGCAGCACATAAAACAGCTTCAAACGCCCCCGGGTCTACAACACCGGGCAAAGCCACGCAGCTCATGCCTTTAAGAAGCACCTGGTCGTGGAAGTATGGGGAAGAAGCGGCGAGCACGGCGCGATGAGCGCGGAACACGCGGCCTTGTGCATGGATGGATACGTCGCACAGCTTCCCTTCCACTCGCTGCTGGTTGAGGCTTTCCAGGAGAGAGCTGGCCACATCTGGGAAGTCCACGTGGATGAGAGGACCAGCGGTGTCCATGATAGCAGAGGAAAAGTGGGGGGGACCTGACAAAAGACAAAAACATTCACATCATCTGGGACCATTACAAAAGAACAATACATGAATGATAAAAATTCACATCACAATGGGTCAGGCTTTACCCTAAACTGGACACCCTAAGTATTGTTATTCCTGTGGACTGTTGTGTGGACATACCTTCCTCTATGAAGACGTGACAATACTAGGACCAAGTATATGTGGAAAAATACTACTACAACATCAATGGGGACAAAGATGGGGGTCCCAGTTGACGGACCCCCCACTGATCAGACACTCATCTGGTATTCTGTGGACAGTGTAAAGCTCTAGGGGCCATTGTGGTGGATCCACTTCCTGATACAAGTGAAAAAGTGCAGTCGTGGCAGGAATCAGAGGCCACATAGAGCAGTGGGAATTGTCACAACAGCTGTCAGGCTGCACTATATACGGACCAGGGTGTTACCAAACTACAACTCCCATCATGCCCTGAAAGCCTTCCCTTTAGTGTGGATCTCCAAATCTTCATCTGTCAGGGCACAATGGGAGTTGTAGTTTGGCAATAGCTGGGGAGCCCCAGGTTGGGAAACCTGCAAGTAGAAAGATACTATAAGGCCGTCCCCCCAATTATTCAATAGAAACATTTGAGGCACATGGTAACAATTAAAGGGGTACTCCACTCCCCTGCATTCAGAAGATTTAGTTCCGAACGATGGGTGCAGGCTTTGGGTGTCACCACACCCCTGCGCAACGTCACGCCCCCTTCCATAGACTTGCATTGAGGGGGCGGGGCATCACAAAGGGCATCGTACTGGGGGGGCTTCTACCTAATTGGGGGGGGGGGGGATTACCTACCTACTGGGGCTTCTACCTAGCAGGAGGGATTCCCTACATAATCACTGGGGTCTTCTACCTAAAAATAAATCCCTACTTAAATGCACTAGGCTTCTGGAGGCCACTCCCCCTTCATTAAGCACCACCCACTTTCTGCAGGTTGCAAAAAAAATTGTATAATCATATGTATACCCCCCAAAAACCCATGTTCACATTGGTCAAAAGGACGACTTTAATACATGGCGACAAACAGAGGCCCTTTATATCTGGATGGGGGGGGGGGGGGGCAGGGGGCGAATAAGTGTTGCAAAACTACAACTCCCAGCATGCCCGGACAGCCAACGGCTGTCCGGGCATGCTGGGAGTTGTAGTTTTGCAACAGCCAGAGACCAGCAAGTTAAAGGCTGTCCCGAAATGCACGCAAAATTTAAAAATCCATTTTAGGCTGGGTTCACACCACGTTTTTGCAATACAGTTCCCGTATCAGGATTTTGATGAAAAACGGATTCCTCAAAACCTGACTAAACTGTATCAAAACGTGAGTACAAATTTTAACCTGTATTCAGTTAAAAAAAAATATATGCATATGTTTAAGAAAAAGTGCATCCGTTTTTAAGAAGAAAAAAAAGTATACGTTTTTAACTTTTCACTCCATTATGAATAAAGTTTTACATGTTTGATTGTAATTCCAAGAAAAAAAACTGATGAAACCTGGTGAAAACCTGATGGAACCGTACGCACACACAGTTCTGTACGGTTCCCATTGACTCCGATGTTAAAAAAAAAAACATATACGTTTCAATACGGTTTTTCAACCCGGAGCAAAAACCGTGGTAGACTACAGTTTTGGGTACGGGAAAAAAAAAAAAACGGCCAAAACCGTACAGGATGCAAAACGGACACAACCTGTTGCATCGTTTGGCGTACGGTTTACAATGGAGAGTCAGTGCGTACGGTCTACAATACGGTTCCGTACGGTTTTCCCATTGAAAACGTATACGGGAACTGTATTGCAAAAACGTGGTGTGAACACCCGAAACATTACGGGACCCGAAACGCAACGTGAGATGTCTAGTACATAGGTTGGGTTCACACCACGTTTTGTATTTACGGTTCCCGTATACGGCTGGGAGGAGGGGGCGGTGGGGCTTAATCCCGGCGCCCGCACTCAGCCATATAGGGGAACCGTACTTAAAGGGGTATTTCAGGCCAAAACTTTATATATATATATATATATATATCTCAACTGGCTCCGGAAAGTGAAACACATTTGTAAATTACTTCTATTAAAAAAATCTTAATCCTTCCAATAGTTATTAGCTTCTGAAGTTGAGTTGTTATTTTCTGTCTAACTGCTCTCTGATGACTCACGTCCCGGGAGCTGTGCAGTTCCTATGGGGATATTCTCCCATCATGCACAGCTCCCAGGACGTGACATCATCATTGAGAAGTTAGAAAACTTCAGAAGCTAATAACTATTGGAAGGATTACGATTTTTTAATAGAAGTCATTTATAAATCTGTTTATCCTTCCGGAGCCAGTTGATATATATATATATATATATATATATATATATATCTAAAAGGTTTTGCCTGGAATACCCCATTTAAGGCAGGTCTATGAGCCGACCGGAGTGAACCGCAGCCTCCGGTCGGCTGCGTTCTCCCGACCGTAGGCAAAAACGCGGTCGACCACGTTTTTGCCTGCGGTCTGGAAACAGCATACGGCCAAAAACTCAGCCGACCGGAGGCTGCGGTTCACTCCGGTCGGCTCATAGACATGCATTAAATACGGTTCCCGTATACGGCTGAGTGCGGGCGCCACGATTAAGCCCCGCCCCCTCCTCCCAGCCGTATACGGGAACCGTAGCGTATATAGCTATATATATATATATATATATATATATATATATATATATATACACATACACAGCTGCATGTGTAGGATCATCAGGTACAGGTAGGGATCAGCCTCCCCTCCCCACTATATATATATATTCACACACACACATTATATGTATATATATATATATATATATATATATATATATATATATATATATATAGGATAATGATGCCCCCATATCCCCACACACACATGTAGCTATTAGCTGATTGGCTGGAGGGCTTTGTGTGAGGGGAGACGTCTGATCTAGGTGTATGGGTTATGTCTGCTGCCTGGGCTGGGAGTAGATTCCCCCATATCCCCACATACACGTCATTATCTACGCCCCCGTTCACACACACACCGATAATTATCGCACATAACAGTTCCGTTTTTTTTAATCTCACCCCAGGATTGCGTCTTGCTGTCTCTTTAACACCCTCTGTGTGTCTCAGGCCTCCTCAGGCTCCGCCCCCCCTCCGTTAAAGGCGCGGCGGGCGCATCCCCCTCAGCGCGCTCTCGCCGCCGTCGGCCGACGCAAAAACCTTTCGCCTTTAAGGCCGCCTGGTCACAGCGCGACGGACGCCGCTGATTGGCTGCCGGCCGTCGTAGGACGCGCCCCTCTTCTCGTTTCCTGGCGACCTCGTCTTTGGAGCGGGGCCGGGAGGAGGGCGGTGATTGGCCGGTCGGCCTGTCAATCAGGGAGGGAGCCGCCGTGTCGCCGTGCGCTGATTGGCTGGAGGGATAAATAGAGGGCTTTGTGTGAGGGGAGACGTCTGATTTAGGTGTATGGGTTATGTCTGCTGCCTGGGCTGGGACAAGGAGGCTCAGAGACAGGACAGAGGGGCTGTGTTATACAGGGGGCGCCACTTTATATACAGATACCTCAGGAGCCCCTGCCATAGACTGATAGAAAATACAATAAAGGGGAACTCTGACAGAACAATAGTATCCAACCCAGGGCAAAGCATTCAGGGCATGCTGGGAGTTGTAGTTCTGCAACAGCTAGAGAACCATGTGATGGGAAAGGCAGCAGGGGCATGCTAAGTGTTGTGGTTGGGGCAGTGTGTTCCCAACCAGGACGCCTCCAGCTGTTGCAAAACTATAACTCCCAGCATGCCCCGACAGAACTATCCCTAAGCAGTACAGTGGTCCCTCCACATACGATGGTAAATCGTTCCAAATGGACCATCGTTTGTTGAAACCATCGTATGTTGAGGGATCCGTGCAATGTAAAGTATAGGACAGTGGTCTACAACCTGCCGACCTTCAGATGTTGCAAAACTACAACACCCAGCATGCCCGGACAGCCAACGGCTGTCCGGGCATGCTGGGAGTTGTAGTTTTGCAACATCTTGAGGTCCGCAGGTTGAAGACCACTGGTATTGGAGGTTATACTCACCTCTGCTTCCCCGACATCCTCGTTCTCCGTCACCGCCATCACGTCGCTACACACGCCGCTCCTATTGGATGACAGGACGGCGTGCGCAGTGACGTGATGACGACGATGGAGAGTGCCGACGATGCAGGGGATCCCGAAGAGGACGCGCCGGAGCCCCGAGGACGGGTAAGTGATCGTCAGCGGACCACACGGGGCACCGTAAACGGCTATCCGGTGGCAGCTGAAGCAGTCTGCGCTGCCGGATAGCCGTTTATGCGATGGCCCCGACATACAAAAGCATCGTATGTTGATATGATCGTTTGTCGGGGCCATCGTAGGTCACTGTAGTATCCTAGCTTGGAGGCCTTCAGGGCAAGCTGGGAGTTGTAGTTCTGCAACAACCGGAGAGCCACATGATGGTAAAAAAAGCAACATAAAAAGGAACCTTATCTGCAGGCGCTGTTCTAAGAATATCAAGCCAGATGCTGTAGAGAAGTCCCCAGTATCACTATATTTATTAGTAGAAAAATCCAATGACGCGTTTCAGTAGCTGAGTCCTCCTTCCTCAGATTGGCAATCTGAGGAAGGGGGACTGAACCTCCGAAACATGTCATTGGATTTTTTTACTAATAAATATAGTGATACTGGGGACTTCTCTACAGCATCTGGCTTGATATTTTAAGAACAGCGCCTGCAGATAAGGTTCCTTTTTATGTTGCTTTCTTCATATCCCATGGGAGAAGATTCCTTCCTCTCCCGTTTGACCTTTGGGGCTTGGCAGTTTGTTCCTACTTTATGCTTAGTACCCCAGTGGGGTGATATGCACGATTAATTTGCTACCAGGTAGGCGGCCATCTTGAAGAGCCGTCCCTCGTGGGACACTGGTGTCTTTGGGTAATACACGAGGGGCTGTCCTCTTCTTTTTTTAGTTTTTTTTTTCACAGGTTCTACATGATGGTAAAGGCATCTAGGGCATGCTGAGAGTTGTGGTTTTCCAACAGCTGGAGAGAAATAGGTTGGAGCAGTGTGTTCCCAAGTGGGGTGACTCCAGCTGTACAAAAACTATAACTCTCAGACAGAACTATTCCTAAGCAATAGTATCCTACTTTAGAGGCTTTAAGTGCATGTTGGGAGTTGTAGTTCTGTAACAGCCAGAGAGCCACATGTGGTGAGCTTGTGAGAATATAGGGTAGGAAGGGTGTGTAGCTGTGCAGTGATGAAAGGGTGTTGGTTTAACCCTTAACTGTCATGACGCCAGGGTACGGGTTCTTCATATTATATATATATATATATATATATATATATATATATCCTACAACCACCCTTCCCAGGAACGATAGGGAGGAATAAAGGATTGTCCACAGCCGGAGGTTTAGTAAACTGGAGATAACTTTACTGCAACTTTTATACAGGTTAACAGAAGTAACAGTCTCTACAGAGGACCGGACTTTAAAGGACATCTGCAGCGTTACAAACACTTATCCCCTATCCTCAAGATAGGGGATAAGTGTTTGATGGCGGGGGGTCCGAACGCTGGGGCCCCCGGCGATCTCCTGTACGGGGCCTCGGCTCTCCCGTGCAGGGGGCGTGCCAGCCGCAGCATGACGTTGCGGCCGCCACGCCTCCTCCATACATCTCTATGGGAGAGGCGGGGAGGCAGCGTTCGTGCCTCCCCGCCTTAGCGCTCACCATGAGCGTTTATGGCGGCGCCTCGTTAGGGAAATCGGGGGGGTCCCAGCGGTCGGACCCCCCGCGATCAAACACTTATCCCCTATCCTGTCAGACTTGACATAAACCCCCTCTTGACACGCCCTCCCCTCTTGGTCTGAGGATGGGACGAGGACCCCTTGACGGGGTTGATGGTGGTGTCCCAAGCAACATTGATCAGGGTAGATTGAGACACCGTGGGGTTTACGCTGACCACAAAATTAATGGCCGCTGTTTTCGTCAATGCTGGTTGATCTGGCCCCACCTCCTTGCAAGGAGTGGGCCGCGGCACTTTTGAAGGTGCCTGGTAGATAGGCCAAACCTCCGGGCACGGAGTAGGCCTAGGCACAGTAGTTGGTGCCCGCAGTTTAGGCCAAACCTCCTCAGTAGGAGTAGGCCTGGGCACATTACAAGGCATGGAGACATCCGGCTGCTGTGGAGGAGAACCTCTTTCGCTGGAGGCAATGGGAATGGACCTCTTTGGCCTCAGTCCATGTAGATCCGCCTCCCAGTCATCAGAGAGGAAATATTTAAAGGGGATTTGCATGGGGTTCTTTGGCCAAGTGACCGCTGCAGCCCACTCACCCCTTAGACTCTGGACCGGTGTATATTCAACGATCTCTCCAACTTCCAAGGAGTGGTATTTTTTGTGAAGATACTCCCTTTGGATGGCCCTTCTGTTCACCAGGATGGTACTCCCTGTCCTGCAATCAAGGAGAGTACCATATCCCTCGGCATTGTCAAATTTGGCCACCGTAGCGCGGGGGTGGTCCCACATGCGGATGTAGAGGGCCTCCAGATCTTTGGTATTTTGCTGCGGGCGAACCCTTTCTTCATAAGGCAGATGGACGGATTTAAGAGCATAGCGTGCCCTATGTCGAGCTTTGAGCTGTTCCATAAGCTTAGCCATTTCGGCCTCCCTGCTGGCCCTCTCCCTTCCCGGGCTCAGGGAGGACAGTCTCGTGCATGAACGCGATCAGCTCCGATTCGTCCCCAAACACCCAATTAGGCAGAAGGGGTAAGCGCGGTTGTGAACTCGGCAGCTTTAAAAAGGACAGGGGCACTTCTGGCTCTGGGCTGGAGGAGGATGAAAATGCGGCTTCCGCCGGGGTACTTACGGAAGACTCCTCCGTTGGGATCTCGGCCCATGATCCCCATGTCCGGTGGTGAGGGGAAAGTCTCACCGGTGATGCCGCTCCAGATGCCCCAGAGATTCCCCCGGAGGGGTTGCCGGCCAGTCGTCGTCGTCATTGGGCAGCGGGGGCAGGTCGTAGGCACCCTCCGTGTTCAGCGACAACTGCTGCAGACAGTCGACTAGTTCTTGGAACAGTTAGGCTGCGACCGCCACAACTTTCCGCTGCTCCGGCGCCATCTTGGTACTTCCACCACGTGGAACACTGCTCTCCGCCATGTCTGTACTCTCCTTCTCTTCCTCATGCAGACTGAAGAGGTCGCTGTGCAGTGCTACTTTTATAATGGGCTTCTCCAAAATGGCCACCAACCGGAAGGACGTCATTGGTGCAGCCCCGACTTCCGGTCCCCCGGCAAACAACAGCAGTGACTTTAAGTTCCCCTTTGGCTGCACATGGTAGCCACGCCCAAGGGCGGGTTGTGGCGCAGCACAGGCTTTCTTCGTGCGCTATTCTGATAGCAAATTTACCCTTGCAGTACTGTATGGACCAGAGGATCATAGCATGGCTTCACCCCGTACTTTACACATTTTCACAGCAGATACATTTTCGCCTCCCCCCCTTACTTTTTGTGCGCACTTCTTGCACAACGTACCATATGCACAGTCCCGTACACTTGAATGCGATTCACAGAATATTAATACAGTTCTTTACATGGGGGTAGTACTCTGCTAATGGTGGCAACAGCTGTAGGCACACACCCGTACCCTGTTCGTCAGATGCCAAAAAGCTATGTGGTAAGCTTGTGGGGATGTAGGGTAGGAAGGGTGTTGCTGTGCAGTGATGAAAGGGTGTTGGTTTAACTTTAACTGTCGTGATGCCAGGGTGCGGGTTCTTCCTCATATATATATATATATATATATATATATATATATCCTACCGCCACCCATCCCAGGAACGATAGGGAGGAATAAAGGATTCTCCACAACCGGAGATTTAGTAAACTGGAGATAACTTTACTGCAACTTTTATGCAGGTTAACAGTAGTAACAGTCTTTACAGAGGACCGGACTTTAGGTTCCTCACAGTTGGTTGGGACCTTGTAGGGAAATAAGCTCTGAGGCTTGCTTTACGCTGTTCCACTGAATTTAGGGTTTGGTTTTAGGTTCAGTAGTCACGTAGATTTAGGAGAGTTTAATTGAACTCACGGTTAGGTATTCGGCTCAAGTTAGCAGGCTTCAGGCCTAGATTTGTCTTGAAGGTATCCACGGAGCTTCTCTCTCTCTCTGCTAGTCCATAATCCAAGAGGAAAAGAGAAAAGAGAGCGAACATTGGGTAACGGCGCCCTTATATGGAAAGCGACAGACTTATAGCTTATTGGTTCCTACCAACTGTCAGTCCTTTCACAAAGCATTGTGGTACATCATGTGACCCACTCACGTGACCTGGAAGGTCCTTAAGCTTAACCTAACAGTAGGCTTAATAGTCATGTGACCTAAGGTCCTGGAAGTACTATAAATATATATATATATATATATATATATATATATATATACACAATTATACACATCAAACACATAAAATTAAAGAAGGAAGAGGTGACTAGGGTTATCACACATGATGGTAAAGATGGGGCATGCTGAGAGTTGTAGTTTTGCAACAGCTGGGTGGAGCAGTGGTTCACAACTATCGTGCCCCCGGAGGCACCCTGGTTGTGAAACACTGGGTTGGAGACTATTGCCTTAGACCAGGGTTCTCCAGCTGTTGCAAAACTACAACTCCCGTCATGCCCTGAGAGCCATGGATTGGAGACAATCGCTTCAATAAGACTATGTTCCCACGGTAGAACTTCGGTGCGTAATTCCGCGGAATACTTCCGCCAGAAATTGTGCCAAAATGTAATTATGTTTAATGGGATTCCGCTGTCCCATTCACACAGAGGACCGACCGGTCTTTAAATTTTGCGGAATTACAGGCGGAATCCCATTGAACACAATGGGACTTAGAACTTGCCCAGAATTCAGACATAAATTCTGCAGAAATTTAGTTCAAATTTCAAAAAATTCCACCAGAATCTTTGCAGAACGGAATATGAACGGAATTGCAGAATTTCTGTCATGTCAACATAGCTTAATAGTTCTGTCAGGGCATGCTGGGAGATGTAGTTCCAGCTTGCCCCAGCTGCCTTCCCCAACCTTTCACTCTTAAGCTCCTGCAAACCTACAACTCCCATCATGTCCTAACAGATGAGGAGCAACAAATTGGAACCCCCCCCAGTCTCCCCCCCCCCCGGATCAGAAGGACCCCTGTTTGTCGCCATGTATTAGAAAAAGGAGGGGGGCACAGTTTGGAGACCACTGCATTAGTACATGGTAAGGTGCAGACTCCCAGAAGAGCCGGGGAGCGTCCCAGTATCCCCACATACTCACCTCTCCCCATATATCTTGATATCCGGAGCACCACAGGTCTATGGCATGGGTTACCATTCAGTACAGTATTAGATCCATTAGCAGGTTGCACCTCTCTTGACTTTCAGAACCACATTAATTCATCATGGCATAGATCCCACTAGGTGAGGAAACTCTTCTGCATAGGCCCAATATGGACAGGATCACTTTTTAGAGTTGTGGCAAATAAGATGGAAGTCAGATATTGTTACTGGCCAAATCCTGTATCCAGAGACAAATATTACCAATAATACCAGTACACAAGAAGGTATATTATCACCATACATATAACCATCATACTGTTACTGGCCAAATCCTGTATACTGAGACCAATATTACCAATAATACCAGTAGACATGTGCAATTAGTTTCGGAACGAATACTAAACTTAACAAATTTTCCCGTTTTCGGGTGTTCGTTACAATCCGAATGCATGAAAAAAAATCGAATATTTCTGAAAAAGAATACGAATATACAGTTAACGAATGCATTAGTTAAGTAACGCATAACGAATAATGCATGTTAACGAATAACGAATGCATTCGTTATCAGTAAACCGAATGTAAGGAATGAATTAGATTTTTTTCATTGGGTTTACCTGAGGAAAACTTGCCTTCCTACACAGAGAAAACTGCAAAAAAAGGTGAAAACAACAAGAATCCTAAGGTAACACCTGCTATTTATTACAAAAGAGGATCACCAAGTGAAACTAATGTGCATTTTGTTTAGTAACGAATGCTAAATTTAACGAATTTTACAGATATAACGAAAGATCTGAGTTAACGAATGCATTCGATGTTATTAACAAATGCATCCGAAAACGAAATAAATTTTCGTGGATGCATTCGAAGACCGAATATGACGAATGCACAGCATTCCGAATATTCAGGGAACTGAAAATTTTTAAGAAACCAAAACTAACAAAACGAAAAAAACTAAATTTTGGGTTCTGCACATGTCTAAATACCAGTATACAAGGAGGAATGTTATCACCATACTGTTACTGGCCAAATCCTGTATACTGAGACCAATATTACAAATAATACCAGTATACAAGGAGGAATGTTATCACCATACATATTACCACCATACTGTTACTGGCCAAATCCTGTATACTGAGACCAATATTACAAATAATACCAGTATACAAGGAGGAATGTTATCACCATACATATTACCATCATACTGTTACTGACCAAATCCTGTATACTGAGACCAATATTACCAATAATACCAGTATACAAGGAGGAATATTATCACCATACATATTACCATCATAATGTCACTGACAAAATCCTGTATACTGAGACCAATATTACTAATACTACCTGTATGCAAGGAGGAATATTATCACCATACATATTATGATCATACTGTTACTCACCAAATCCTGTATACTGAGACCAATATTACCAATAATACCAGTATACGAGGAATGTTATCACCATACATATTACCATGTGAATCCTGGTAAAAAAAAAACACAGACATCCACAATTTTGTATTAAGATTTAATTGCTTCTCAGTTCACAGAAGGGGTAAGGACATATAAAACATAACGTTTAATCGTGCTAATAAAACAACAGAATCCCCACTGACATACAAACAACAAGGAGATAGATCAAAGAGGCCCAGAGGCCACAACTAGCGATGATAGTTGGAGTCAAACAGTTCAGTGGCCTGAGTAGAGATAACAAGTGGGGTGACCGGGAAAATGTGGAGACCAGGTGGGGTGGGACTCGGACCCTAGTGTACCCTGCCAGGGGAGATGTTGTGCCCACTAGCCCTGCTCGCTCAGGGAGCTGTCGGGGCACTCGTCCTTGAAAGGACGACTCCTGCCCCGGTCTATCCCTTGGTCAGCCCCTAAACTAGAACAAATGTAAAGCCCGCCCAACGCGTTTCCCCCAAGTTAATGGGTTCATCAGGGGCTCCAGGGCAAACAAAAAAGTTTTTACTGCGTTACCGAATGTAAACAATAATACATAAGGTGCGATGCAAAAAGTGCAAGCAAAAAATCAATTAATAGGCCAGCAACGTGCAACAATAATAATGATGAAGTGCACTAATTAGAACCAACACGTGAACAAAGTCCACAAAAATAAACAAACACAATTCCCTTAGAGCAAAACCAAAGGAGAAAGTGAAATAGGTGTGCTGGTTACCCAGAGCAGAGCCCTGCTACTGGGTTTGACTCACGTGACCACAATGGCGGTCGGCGAGATGTCGGGAACTGCAGTGGCAGAGTGCGCGGTTATGGCGTCTGTATCCCGTCGGTCACATCAGTGAACCTGGGATCCTTAAATAGCACTTACCAAACAGGCTGCTTCCACGCTCGAATGTGCGCGCGCCACTTCCGGGTGCCGGCGCCACAGCGGTGTGTCGGCGTCACTTCCGGGGGCGCGTCTAGGCTACGGAGCGGAGCGTCCTGCGTTGCTAGGCGATGCTGGTGAGCCAGTACGCATGCGCCACGGCAACGTATCTTTTCAAAATACGAATGAGTATTAAGTGGTTGGTGTTGACAATTTACACAGGTAAATATTTACAGAGAGAGTGAGAGAACTGAGTAAGTAATGAAGTGGCTGTGGTTGGAAGGGGGAGGGAGCTAGCCAGGGGGAGAGAGTATGGAGGACAGAGTTAGACATAGCATGCAAAACTCAACTGATCATTGAGACCTTTGGGGGACTGAGTCTGCAGGCGGAAAATCCACTGAGTCTCCTTCTGCAGGATCAGCCTATCCCAATCCCCCCCCCCTTGTGGGGGGTCGCACAAGCTCAATCCCCACAAAGCTGACCACTTTAGGATCCCCTCCGTGCTTGTCATGAACATGTCTTGCCAAGGGTTTATCTGCTGAGTTAGTAATGTCTCTCAGATGCTCCCCCACCCTCCTCCTCAACTCACGTTTAGTTTTCCCAATGTATTCCAATCCACAAGTACAGTTGGCCTTATAGACCACCCCCTTGCTCCGACAGTTGATGAAATCTCGAATGGTGTATGTATCACCTGTCACAGAACTTGTAAAGGTTTTAGTAACCGAAATGTGAGCACAGGCGATGCAGCCTGAGCATCTGAAGCAGCCCTTGATGTTACGATGTAGCCAGGTAGGAGTCTGACCAGGTCTTACAAAATGACTATGAACTAGTCTATCTCGCAGATTCCGTCCCCGCCGGAACGAAATCTGGGGGCGAGTGTCAAGGACCCCCTGGAGGTCCTTGTCCATCAAGAGGACATGCCAGTATTTTTCAATTATGCTTTTAACTTCGGGGGTGCCATTGTCATAGGTGGCCACTATGCGGGTGAGGACTTTCTCAGATGGTTTTTGTCTAGGGGTGAGGAGTGTACTCCGTTCTCTTCCCCTAGCTTCCTGATACGCTTGTCTTAATACCCGATCGGGGTACCCGCGTTCCCTGAATCTGTGGCGCAGGTCAGCCGCCTGCCTCACAAATTCTTGTTCTGTGGAACAGTTGCGTCTAATGCGCAAGTGTTGCCCTTTGGGGATGCCTCTACAGACAGACCTAGGGTGATGGCTATCCCAACTGAGCAGGGAGTTCGTGGCTGTAGGCTTGCGGTAAATAGTGGTGTCAAGACCGCCCTGGTTATTCTTAGAAATTAGAACATCCAGGAAGGGGATCTGATCAGTGTGGAATTCAAATGTGAAATGCAATCCCAATTCGTTCTGATTAAGACTAGCCACAAACTCCCTGAATTGGTCTGACGACCCATTCCAGAGAATGAAAATATCGTCTATATACCGGGCCCACAAACCGACTAGATCCGTGTACCGCGACAAAGACTCACCAAAAACCACTGACTCCTCCCACCATCCTAAATAGAGGTTGGCGTAGGTGGGGGCGCAGGGGCTCCCCATCGCGGTCCCGCGCACTTGATGGTAAATCCGCCTATCAAAGACGAAATAGTTCCTGGTGAGAGTGTAACGCAGCAACTCGGAGACCAGCTGGCTGTGGGCCCGAAATTGGAGGCCCCTCATCTGAAGAAAAAATTCCACTGCTGTTATCCCCAAATCGTGAGGGATAGAAGTGTAAAGGGATTCGACGTCTATGCTTGCCAAGAGGCACCCCTCCTCAATGGTCAGACCATCCAGCTTCTGCAACAGATCTGTTGTGTCCCTGGTGTAGGAAGGAAGTGCCAACACAAATGGTTTTAAGATGGTATCAATGTATAGGCCTACGTTCTGAGTAATATTTCCAACACCCGAAACTATTGGTCGACCCTTGAGGGGAGAGGTGCCCTTGTGGACCTTTGGCAAAGCATAGAACGTCGCAACCCTGGGGAAGCGGGGTACAAGGAAATCAGCCTCATCGTTACTTAATAGATTAAGACTCTTAGCCCCTTCCACCAGCTGTGGACAGTTCAAAGTCACACTCGTACCAACTTTGGACATAGTGAGATGCTGGCACTTCGGTCTCTGGAGCGCGACCAGTCCCTGGCCATCAAGCCCTCTGATAAGGGGGGCAATATTGTGGTCATGGACTGGTCGCTATACAGAGACATGTGCCAAACTCTTTTGGCCGATGCCACCAGCTATGAGGTTCTGGAGAGGAACCCTACTGACACTTACCTCTCGGAGCTAAAACAGCTGGTGGAAGGGGCTAAGAGTCTTAATCTTTTAAGTAACGATGAGGCTGATTTCCTTGTACCCCGCTTCCCCAGGGTTGCGACGTTCTATGCTTTGCCAAAGGTCCACAAGGGCACCTCTCCCCTCAAGGGTCGACCAATAGTTTCGGGTGTTGGAAATATTACTCAGAACGTAGGCCTATACATTGATACCATCTTAAAACCATTTGTGTTGGCACTTCCTTCCTACACCAGGGACACAACAGATCTGTTGCAGAAGCTGGATGGTCTGACCATTGAGGAGGGGTGCCTCTTGGCAAGCATAGACGTCGAATCCCTTTACACTTCTATCCCTCACGATTTGGGGATAACAGCAGTGGAATTTTTTCTTCAGATGAGGGGCCTCCAATTTCGGGCCCACAGCCAGCTGGTCTCCGAGTTGCTGCGTTACACTCTCACCAGGAACTATTTCGTCTTTGATAGGCGGATTTACCATCAAGTGCGCGGGACCGCGATGGGGAGCCCCTGCGCCCCCACCTACGCCAACCTCTATTTAGGATGGTGGGAGGAGTCAGTGGTTTTTGGTGAGTCTTTGTCGCGGTACACGGATCTAGTCGGTTTGTGGGCCCGGTATATAGACGATATTTTCATTCTCTGGAATGGGTCGTCAGACCAATTCAGGGAGTTTGTGGCTAGTCTTAATCAGAACGAATTGGGATTGCATTTCACATTTGAATTCCACACTGATCAGATCCCCTTCCTGGATGTTCTAATTTCTAAGAATAACCAGGGCGGTCTTGACACCACTATTTACCGCAAGCCTACAGCCACGAACTCCCTGCTCAGTTGGGATAGCCATCACCCTAGGTCTGTCTGTAGAGGCATCCCCAAAGGGCAATACTTGCGCATTAGACGCAACTGTTCCACAGAACAAGAATTTGTGAGGCAGGCGGCTGACCTGCGCCACAGATTCAGGGAACGCGGGTACCCCGATCGGGTATTAAGACAAGCGTATCAGGAAGCTAGGGGAAGAGAACGGAGTACACTCCTCACCCCTAGACAAAAACCATCTGAGAAAGTCCTCACCCGCATAGTGGCCACCTATGACAATGGCACCCCCGAAGTTAAAAGCATAATTGAAAAATACTGGCATGTCCTCTTGATGGACAAGGACCTCCAGGGGGTCCTTGACACTCGCCCCCAGATTTCGTTCCGGCGGGGACGGAATCTGCGAGATAGACTAGTTCATAGTCATTTTGTAAGACCTGGTCAGACTCCTACCTGGCTACATCGTAACATCAAGGGCTGCTTCAGATGCTCAGGCTGCATCGCCTGTGCTCACATTTCGGTTACTAAAACCTTTACAAGTTCTGTGACAGGTGATACATACACCATTCGAGATTTTATCAACTGTCGGAGCAAGGGGGTGGTCTATAAGGCCAACTGTACTTGTGGATTGGAATACATTGGGAAAACTAAACGTGAGTTGAGGAGGAGGGTGGGGGAGCATCTGAGAGACATTACTAACTCAGCAGATAAACCCTTGGCAAGACATGTTCATGACAAGCACGGAGGGGATCCTAAAGTGGTCAGCTTTGTGGGGATTGAGCTTGTGCGACCCCCCACAAGGGGGGGGGGATTGGGATAGGCTGATCCTGCAGAAGGAGACTCAGTGGATTTTCCGCCTGCAGACTCAGTCCCCCAAAGGTCTCAATGATCAGTTGAGTTTTGCATGCTATGTCTAACTCTGTCCTCCATACTCTCTCCCCCTGGCTAGCTCCCTCCCCCTTCCAACCACAGCCACTTCATTACTTACTCAGTTCTCTCACTCTCTCTGTAAATATTTACCTGTGTAAATTGTCAACACCAACCACTTAATACTCATTCGTATTTTGAAAAGATACGTTGCCGTGGCGCATGCGTACTGGCTCACCAGCATCGCCTAGCAACGCAGGACGCTCCGCTCCGTAGCCTAGACGCGCCCCCGGAAGTGACGCCGACACACCGCTGTGGCGCCGGCACCCGGAAGTGGCGCGCGCACATTCGAGCGTGGAAGCAGCCTGTTTGGTAAGTGCTATTTAAGGATCCCAGGTTCACTGATGTGACCGACGGGATACAGACGCCATAACCGCGCACTCTGCCACTGCAGTTCCCGACATCTCGCCGACCGCCATTGTGGTCACGTGAGTCAAACCCAGTAGCAGGGCTCTGCTCTGGGTAACCAGCACACCTATTTCACTTTCTCCTTTGGTTTTGCTCTAAGGGAATTGTGTTTGTTTATTTTTGTGGACTTTGTTCACGTGTTGGTTCTAATTAGTGCACTTCATCATTATTATTGTTGCACGTTGCTGGCCTATTAATTGATTTTTTGCTTGCACTTTTTGCATCGCACCTTATGTATTATTGTTTACATTCGGTAACGCAGTAAAAACTTTTTTGTTTGCCCTGGAGCCCCTGATGAACCCATTAACTTGGGGGAAACGCGTTGGGCGGGCTTTACATTTGTTCTAGTTTAGGGGCTGACCAAGGGATAGACCGGGGCAGGGGTCGTCCTTTCAAGGACGAGTGCCCCGACAGCTCCCTGAGCGAGCAGGGCTAGTGGGCACAACATCTCCCCTGGCAGGGTACACTAGGGTCCGAGTCCCACCCCACCTGGTCTCCACATTTTCCCGGTCACCCCACTTGTTATCTCTACTCAGGCCACTGAACTGTTTGACTCCAACTATCATCGCTAGTTGTGGCCTCTGGGCCTCTTTGATCTATCTCCTTGTTGTTTGTATGTCAGTGGGGATTCTGTTGTTTTATTAGCACGATTAAACGTTATGTTTTATATGTCCTTACCCCTTCTGTGAACCGATATTGTTAGCAGGGTATTGATTTTGCTTCATCTGTGAAGTATTAATTGCTTCTCAGCATAATTTCAAAAACTAACAGGTTGTTAGTATACATTTTGATCAAAAGGTACAAAGCCCACTCGCCACATCAAGGCCACCTATTCAGAGTGGGTCCCTAATGTCCCTAGCATAAAATGGTGTAGCACTGGGCGGCGCCCACCACCACCGCGACACCAGTGCCCACAGGGGGACCGACCCACTGGCAGAGCGGCCCCAGTGCCACCCAAACCAGTCTCCGGGCCGCACCCCCCGCAGACACGGCGCTGCGGCAGCAACGGACGCCGCACAGCACCACACCAGTGTGAACAAGAAGCAATTAGATTATAATACAAAATTGTGGATGTGCGGCCATGTCTGTTTTTTCTACCAGGGTTCACATTGTGTATTCTATCCCCTCCTTTTTTTTTTTTTTTTTGTTCCACTTGGCCTGCACTCCTCCCCACCCCCTCAGCCCAACCCTATATAAGTAGCAGACAGCTACACCTGGGCCCTTTCATTTTCTAGCAGTCTCCCAGTCTGACTGGGAGCACATGGTAAGTGAACTGTTACACCTTGTTCACACTGGTGTGGTGCTGTGCGGCATCCGTTGCTGCCGTGTCTGCGGGGGGTGCGGCCCGGAGACTGGTTTTGGTAACACTGGGTCCAGAGCGGACCCAGTGTTACCAAAACCAGTCTCCGGGCCAGTGGGTCGTTCCCCCTGTGGGCACTGGTGTCACGGCGGTGGTGGGCGCCGCCCAGTTCTACACCATTTTATGCTAGGGATGTTAGGGACCCACTCTCAATACGTGGCCTTGACGTGGCGAGTGGGCTTTGTACCTTTTGATCAAAAGGTATATACTAACAACCTGTTAGTTTTTGTAATTATGCTGAGAAGCAATTAGATCATAATACAAAATTGTGGATGTGCGGCCATGTCTGTTTTTTCACCAGGATTTTCATATTACCATTATACTGTTACTGACCAAATCCTGTACACTGAGACCAATATTACCAGTATACAAGGAGGAATCTTATCACCATACATATTACCATCATACTGTTACTGAATAAATCCTGTATACTGACCAATATTACCAATAATACCAGTATGCAAGGAGAAATGTTATCACCATACATATCACCACACATATCAGGCTATGTTTCCATATAATTTAGGAAAACTTCCACTGCAGTTCATGAGCCAAAGCCAGAAGTGTATTAAAGGGGTTCTCCGGTGCTTAGACATCTTATCCCCTATCCAAAGGATAGGGGATAAGATGCCTGATCGCGGGACTCCCGCGATCAGGCATCTTATCCCCTATCCTTTGGATAGGGGATAAGATGTCTAAGCATCGGAGAACCCCTTTAAAGTGGAATGGGAAGTATTAAGAAAGGACTTATACTTCTTCTTCCTACCGGATCCACTTCTGACTTTGGCTCATAGACTGCAGTGTCAGTTTTCCTAAAATTGCCCAAAAAAAAAAATGTGGAAACCTAGTCTCATATTGTTACTGACCAAATCCTGTATACGGAGATAAATAATACTGATAATACCAGCACAAAAAGACAAAAATGGTCATCACCTTCATACAAATTAAAATATGGGCACAGGTGCAAACTTTGTATGTTACCAATAAAAGACAAGAGACAATACTGCAAAAGCCTGACCATAACTACCATTACCACTGACTAATACCGCCACGCCCTTACTACAACTACTATTACCATTAACGACTAATACCCCCATTATACACAGACCAATATCTCTGCATACAGTTACCATATAGTGGTAGATACCGGCTGTACACAGGCTCTGTAGACTATGTAAGTGATTATTGGTGCATCCATGACATCTTCTCTCATCGGAGTCGTTTTCTTTCTCATCTCCCAGCCAAGACCTGTCTCCAAAGACTCTGCCAGACAAATATTTTAGGTTTGTTTCTGAGCTCAATTCTCACCTCTTTACAAACTCCCGATGCATAGTGCCCCACACAGAAATAGTGCCCACTTTGCACTCTCAAATACTATTAGGCCTCCCATATAGTAGTTAGATCCCCTCTGTGCCCCATATAGTATTAGGCCCCTCACACTGACCCCATATGGAAAAAAAAGGCCGCCATATAGTATTTAGGCCTCCATGCTGCCCCATGTAGTAATAGGCCTCCATATAGTACAGTAAAATCTACCTTCGCGGACTCCTCCCAATAGGGGACACCTCCCAATAGCGGACAGTTTTTAACTCTCCGGGCAGATTCCCATAAGGCTTAATGTATTTGCACCCTCCGAATAGGGGACATTCCCAATAGTGGATGCAGACACACCCAATAGGGGACAAAACACTCCCAGTAAGGGACAAACAGGCTTATGTGCCGGCCCTACCTTGTACACAGGGACCCCCTGAAGCACAGAAGCAGAAGACCACTTTTTAAACAGTGGTCTCCTGCTTCTGTACGTCCACAGGCCAAATCAATCGCCCCCCTCCCCCTTGATCCCAACGTGCCACTTTATTCCCTGTGTTAAATCATCCCCCCTTTTATTACCCCCATGCCACATATTTTTTCCCTTGATCCTCCCCCTTTGCTGTTTCATTAACCCTTTATTACCCTTTGTGCAAATTCATTACCTCCTCTTTACCACCCCCTGTGCCATTTCTCTCCCCCTTTATCCCACTGGTGCCATTCCATCCCACTTTATCCCCCTGTGCAAAATCATTCCCCACTCCCCATGCCACATCACTGTGGTGGCTCAGTATGGGAGATGTCACCCCATACCAGGCCATGTTTCCCCACATAGATCTGGATCCATCTGACCAGGCCATGTTCCTCTATAGAGATCTGCATCCAACTGACCAGGCCATGTTCCTCTATAGAGATCTGGATCCATCTGACCAGGCCATGTTCCTCTATAGAGATCTGGATCCATCTGACCAGGCCATTTTCTCCACAGAGATCTGGATCCATCTGACCAGGCCATTTTTCTCCACAGAGATCTGGATCCATCTGACCAGGCCATGTTTCTCCACAGAGATCTGGATCCATCTAACCAGGCCATGTTTCTCTATAGAGATCTGGATCCATCTGACCAGGCCATGTTTCTCTATAGAGATCTGGATCCATCTGACCAGGTCATGTTTCTCTATAGAGATCTGGATCCATCTGACCAGGTCATGTTTCTCTATAGAGATCTGGATCCATCTGACCAGGTCATGTTTCTCTATAGAGATCTGGATCCATCTGACCAGGTCATGTTTCTCTATAGAGATCTGGATCCATCTGACCAGGTCATGTTTCTCTATAGAGATCTGGATCCATCTGACCAGGTCATGTTTCTCTATAGAGATCTGGATCTATCTGACCAGGCCATGTTTCTCTATAGAGATCTGGACCCATCTGACCAGGCCATGTTTCTCTATAGAGATCTGGATCCATCTGACCAGGCCATGTTTCTCCATAGAGATCTGGATCCATCTGACCAGGTCATGTTTCTCTATAGAGATCTGGACCCATCTGACCAGGACATGTTTCTCTATAGAGATCTGGATCCATCTGACCAGGACATGTTTCTCTATAGAGATCTGGATCCATCTGACCAGGTCATGTTTCTCTATAGAGATCTGGATCCATCTGACCAGGTCATGTTTCTCTATAGAGATCTGGATCCATCTGACCAGGTCATGTTTCTCTATAGAGATCTGGATCCATCTGACCAGGCCATGTTTCTCCACAGAGATCTGGATCCATCTAACCAGGCCATGTTTCTCTATAGAGATCTGGATCCATCTGACCAGGCCATGTTTCTCTATAGAGATCTGGATCCATCTGACCAGGTCATGTTTCTCTATAGAGATCTGGATCCATCTGACCAGGTCATGTTTCTCTATAGAGATCTGGATCCATCTGACCAGGTCATGTTTCTCTATAGAGATCTGGATCCATCTGACCAGGTCATGTTTCTCTATAGAGATCTGGATCCATCTGACCAGGTCATGTTTCTCTATAGAGATCTGGATCCATCTGACCAGGTCATGTTTCTCTATAGAGATCTGGATCTATCTGACCAGGACATGTTTCTCTATAGAGATCTGGACCCATCTGACCAGGCCATGTTTCTCTATAGAGATCTGGATCCATCTGACCAGGCCATGTTTCTCCATAGAGATCTGGATCCATCTGACCAGGTCATGTTTCTCTATAGAGATCTGGACCCATCTGACCAGGACATGTTTCTCTATAGAGATCTGGATCCATCTGACCAGGACATGTTTCTTTATGGAGATCTGGATCCATCTGACCAGGACATGTCTCTCTATAGAGATCTGGATCCATCTGACCAGGCCATGTTTCTCCACAGCTCAGGAATAGAATGATGCTGGAGCTGGTCATTTTCCTTCTATAGCCCATTCGTGCTAAGAAGCGGCGAGTTTTGGATTTGGACATTTTAGTTAGACACCTGTGTACTATTCCGCGCTTTTATGTGACAAAACCTCTACCAAGGTTGACATTAAAAGCCTAGCCTCAGGTAGTCTAACCCTGATGGCCAGGCCTCACTCCAGGTGGCTCAGAACACTGGATTCACACTGCGACTGATCAGATCTATATACAGTGGATCTCCAATTATGACAGGGCAGCGGGATCTTCCAAAGAGAGCGTATATTTCTCGGCTACCATGAACAAGCCTTGTCCACATCTCCACCCTGTGACGCTACGACAAACCCAGTGCCATGGAGCAGTTCATGCAGTTTCTGGGAACAACCTGTAATACACTGGAACAAACTATGTCATAGCGAGTAAATGTGACTCAGACTCCATCATCATCAGTCCTGTCATGGTATGTGGGACACCTTATAATGAAGAGTCAGCAATGGCTCAGCCATGTGATCCCAGGCTCAGGATGCTACCATTATACTAGACTGGCCCAACCGGTTACCAAGAATACTAAACGGGTTATCTTGGATTTAAAAATTTTAAAAAATAAACTATATTTTATTTATATATATATATATATATATATATATATATATATACATACATACATACATACATACATACATAGTATTCACCCCCTTGACTTTTTCATATTTTGGTGCCTCACAACCTGGAATTAACATGGATTGTTTGAGGATTTTGATAATTTAATTTACAGAACATACCCACAACTTTGAAGATGTTTTTTATTTATTTATTGTGAAGCAAACAACAAATAGGACAAAACAACAGAAAAAGTCAATGTGCATAACTATTCACCCCCTAAAGTCGATATTTTGTAGAGCCGCCTTTTGCGGCAATCACAGCTCCAAGTGGCTTTGGATAAGTGTCTATGAGCTGCCACATCTTACCACTGGGATTTTTGCCCATTCCTCATTACAAAACTGCTCCAGCTCCTTCACGTTGGATGGTTTGCGCTTGTGAACAGGCATCTAAGTCTGACCACAGATTTTCGATTGGATTGAGATCTGGGCTTTGACTAGGCCATTCCGACACATTCACGTTTCCCCTTAAACCACTTGCATGTTGCTTTAGCAGTGTGTTTGGGGTCATTGTCCTGCTGGAAGGGGAACCTCTGTCCTAGCCTCAAATCATGCACAGAGTGGTACAGGTTTTTCTCAAGAATATCCCTGTATTTAGCACCATCTATCTTTTCCTCAACTCTGACCAGTTTCCCAGTCCTCACAGCATGGGGCGACCACCATGTTCTTTGGGTGATGTGTTGGGTTTGCACCAGACATAGCGTTTTCTTTAATGGCCAAAAAGTAAAATTTTAGTCTCATCAGACCAGAGCACCTTCCTCCATACATTTTGGGAGTCTCCCACATGTCTTTTCGCAGACTCACAACTTTTTGTTTTTAGCTGAAAGTAATGGCTTTCTTCTGGCCACTCTGCCATAAAGCCCAACTCTATGGAGCGTACGGCTTATTGTCGTCCTATGTACAGATCCTCCAGTCTCTGCAGCTCCTCCGGGGTTACCTTAGGTCTCTGCCTCTCTAATTCCCACCTTGCCCGCTCCGTGAGTTTTGGTGGGCGCCGTCTCTTGGCAGGTTTGCTGTTGTGCCATGTTCTTTCCATTTGGTTATGATAGATTTGATGGTGCTCCTGGGGATCAAAGATTTGGATGTTTTTTCTTTTTTTTAACCTAAACCGGACTTCTACTTCTCAACAACATTGTCCCTTACTTGTTTGGGGAGTTCCTTGGTCTTCATGGCAGTGTTTGGTTACTGATGCCTCTTGCTTAGGTGTAGCAGCCTCTGGGGCCTATATGTAATGACAGATCATGTGACACTTAGATTGCAAACAGGTGAACATCATTTCACTAATTATGGGACTTCTGGAGGTTAGTGGTTGCACCAGAGCTTCTTATGGGCATCCTAACAAAGGGGGTGAAAACATTGAACTTAAAGGGGTACTCAGCCCTTAGGCATCTTATCCCCTATACAAGGGATAGGGGATATGATGTCTGATTGCATGGGTTCCGCCGCTGGGGACCCCCACTTCTCAGCTGCACAGAGCGAGGATCGCTCTGTGGCAGATGACAGGCGATGCAAGATACTCTGTCCCCTGCATCGCCCATCATAAGCCACAAAGCAAACCTCGCTCTGTGCAGCTGAGAAGGGGGGGGGGGGGGGTGCTGCAGGAGTGTCCCCCAGCGGCGGGACCCATGCGATCAGTCATCTCATTTTATCCCCTATCCAAAGGATAGGGGATAAGATGTCTAGGGGCAGAGTACCCCTTTAAGGCTGTAATGTGCCAAAATACAAAAAAATTCAAGGGGGTGAATACTTTTACAAGGCACTGTATCTATCATGGGGCAAAAAAGTAGTCAGCCACCAATTGTGCAAATTCTCCCACGTAATATGATGAGACTAATTTTCATCATAGGTATACCTCAACTATGAGAGACAGAATGAGGAAAAAAAATCCATAAAATCACATTGTCTGATTTTTAAAGAATTTATTTTCAAATTGTGGTGGAAAATAAGTATTTGGTCACCTACAAACAAGCAAGATTTCTGGCTCTCAGTCCTGTAACTTCTTCTGTAAGAGTCTCCTCTGTCCTCCACTCGTTACCTATATTAATGGCTCCTGTTTGAATTTGTTATCAGTATAAAAAAGACACCTGTCCACAACCTCAGTCACACTCCAAGACCAAGGAGCTGTCGAAGGACACCAGAAACAAAATTGTAGACCTGCACCAGGTTGGGAAGACTGAATCTGCAATAGGCAAGCAGCTTGGTGTGAAGAAATCAACTGTGGGAGCAATTAGAAAATGGAAGACATACAAGACCACTGATAATCTCCCTCGATCTGGGTCTCCACGCAAGATCTCACCAGGTGGTGTCAAAATGATCACAAAAAACGTGAGCAAAAATCCCAGAACCACAAGGAGGGAGCTAGTGAATGACCTGCAGAGAGCTGGGACCAAAGTAACAAAGGCTACAATCAGTAACACACTACGCCGCCAGGGACTCAAATCATGCAGTGCCAGACGTGTCCCCCTGCTTAAGCCAGTACATGTCCGGGCCCGTCTGAAGTTTGCTAGAGAGCATTTGGATGATCCAGAAGAGTATTGGGAGAATATCATATGGTCAGATAAAAACCAAAGTAGAACTTTTTGGTAAAAACTCAACTAGTCGGGTTCGGAGGAGAAAGAATGCCGAGTTGCATCCGAAAAACACCAATACCTACTGTGAAGCATGGGGGTGGAAACATCACGCTTTGGGGCTGTTTTTCTGCTAAGGGACCAGGATGACTGATCCGTGTAAAGGAAAGAATGAATGGGGCCATGTATTGTGAGATTATTAGTGAAAACCTCCTTCCATCAGCAAGGGCATTGGAGATAAAAGGTGGCTGGGTCTTTCAGCATGACAATGATCCCAAACACATAGCCACGGCCAATGAAGGAGTGGCTTCATAAGAAGCATTTTAAGGTCCTGGAGTAGCCTGGAGGGAGTTGAAAGTCTGTGTTGTCCAGCGAAAGCCCCAAAACATCACTGCTCTAGAGGAGATCTGCATGGAGGAATGGGCCAAAATACCAGCAACAGTGTGTGAAAACCTTGTGAAGACTTACAGAAAACGTTTAACCTGATGGGAGTAGTTGTAGCACAGCAGCGCTGAGGGACGGCTCCTGCATCCCCCGTCTGTGGGACTCTTTTGGGACTGTTAGGACTACAACTCCAATCAAGGACAGTCTGTAGACTGCTGAGTTTTTCAGAATTATACAACATACATATAATCCTGAGATGGACTGAGGTGGCAGCAGAGAGCACAGTGGTCAGTTTTTTCTCCAAACGGAGTACTCCTTTAACACATTTGAGGAAGATTTACCATGACTGCCTTGAGTTTGACATTAAACGAAAAAATAAATAATATTTCCCATTTTCATTTGAGACTCATTTAATGATTTTAAACCGTTTCTGTGGCAAGGGGGCGTGCCTGGACAGGAAAAGGCGTGGCTTAAAGGGGTACTCCTGTGGAAATTTTTAAAAATTTAATCTACTGGTGCCAGAAAGTTAAACAGATTTGTAAATTACTTCTATTAAAAAAAATCTTAATCCTTCCAGTACTGTGTAGGGGCTGTATACTACAGAGGAAATGCTTTTTTTGGATTTCTCTTCTATCACGACCACAGTGCTCTCTGCTGACCTCTGCTGTCCATTTTGGGAACTGTCCAGAGCAGCATATGTTTGCTATGGGGATTTTCTCCTGCTCTGGACAGCTCCTAAAATGGACAGCAGAGGTCAGCAGAGAGCACTGTGGTCGTGACAGAAGAGAAATCCAAAAAGAAAAGCATTTCCTCTGTAGTATACAGCCCCTAAAAAGTACTGGAAGGATTAAGATTTTTTAATAGAAGTAATTTAAAAATCTGTTTAACCGGACATGCTGGGAGTTGTAGTTTTGCAATGTCTGGACGGACAGTTTGGAGACCACTGGTCAACATAACGTTATTGGTGATGTGATCACGCGTTCGTAACATGAGAAAAGACAGAAGACAAGTGTAATAAAACAAAGATTTATTCTCAAAGTTGTTTTTACAAAAAAAAAAAATTATAATAAAGAGGGCATATACGGGAGAAAATATCCAAAATCCCCCCCAAGGAGGGAAATGAAATATTCAAGTGTTGTATTCACCAAAAGATTTCATATACACATAGAGCCTCCAGCTAACACCCGTCCGGATGACTCCAGGCAACCCCCGAGCTCCCAGACTAAAGGACTACCTACACCAGAGGGGGGCGCCCCTGCGCACACTCCGGTCGGCCACCCCCTAAAACCCAAACATTTCCAACTCCAAAAGGGTTAGCATTTGGCTGCTGCTTTTCTCCAAATACCCAGACACAACACACCACATAATCCCCTAATGGTCCCAGACACCTTTGTCCTCTTCCTCCGATTCACTGTACAAAAAGGAGTCAATCCGAGAGGACGATCACTTCATCTGGGTCGCACTGCGTGGAGACGTGAGTCTGAGGGGAGACGCAAAACGGGGGGAAAAGGAAGGTTAGTGAAGACTGTTCTGGAACCTAATGGTCGTATGTAATAGAGTTGGCTCGTAATGAACCTCGCAGCTCGGCTGTTGATTACTTTAGTCTGCGTAAATTAGTTCAGCTTTCTAAGGGCACTGGTTGCCTGGAAAAGTCCGGGATGACAGTCTTAGGTCTCCTAGGACTGTATTTAACTTTTTTCAGGCAACTGGCGCCCTTGGAAAGCTGAACTAATTTATGCAGACTAAAGTAATCAACAGCCGAGCTGCGAGGTTCATTACGAGCCAATATACTGTACCGTATATACTCGAGTATAAGCATAGATTTTCAGCACGATTTTTCGTGGACGGTCCCTACAGCATAGATGGCCCGGACCACTACAACAAAACTCCGGGCATGCTGGGAGTTGTAGTTTTGCAACATCTGGAGGTCCGCAGGTTGAAGAACACTGAGGGATTGACAGGCGGTGATGAAGGGGGGGTGGTGGTGACGACGAAGGGGGGGGTGGTGGTGACGACGAAGGGGGGGGTGGTGGTGACGACGAAGGGGGGGGTGGTGGTGACGACGAAGGGGGGGGTGGTGGTTGACGACGAAGGGGGGGGTGGTGGTTGACGACGAAGGGGGGGGTGGTGGTTGACGACGAAGGGGGGGGTGGTGGTTGACGACGAAGGGGGGGTGGTGGTTGACGACGAAGGGGGGGTGGTGGTTGACGACGAAGGGGGGGAGGTGGTTGACGACGAAGGGGGGGTGGTGGTTGACGACGAAGGGGGGGTGGTGGTTGACGACGAAGGGGGGGTGGTGGTTGACGACGAAGGGGGGGTGGTGGTTGACGACGAAGGGGGGGTGGTGGTTGACGACGAAGGGGGGGGGGTTGACGACGAAGGGGGGGGTTGACGACGAAGGGGGGGGTTGACGACGAAGGGGGGGTTGACGACGAAGGGGGGGGGGGTTGACGACGAAGGGGGGGGTGACGAGGGGGGTTGACGAAGGGGGGGGTTGACGAAGGGGGTGTTAATGACGGGGGTCTGGATGATGACAGGGGGGGGGGGGGGGGGATGATGTATTTCCCACCCTAGGCTTCTAGTCGAGTCAATAACTTTTCCTGGGTTTTTGGGGTGAAATTAGGGGCCTCGGCTTATATTCGGGTCGGCTTATAGTCGAGTATATACGGTAAATTTGCTCAACTCTAGTATGTAGCATTCTACACTATAGAGCAGCGCTTTCCAAACTTTTCATGTTGGTGACTTTAAAAAATAAAATAAAATAAATTTAAAGATGCAGTTTGGTGTACGTATCACGTTCAATCACGCACTACATGATACCAGCATCAGAAATGTGGCTGCTAAGCCCCCCCCCCCCCGAACCTGCCACATTTTTCTCCCCCATGCCTTTTCATTCCTCGCCCCCCCCTACTACCTTTGCCAAATCATCCCCCTCACTCTGATCCCCCGTGCCATTTCAATTCCCTCGTGTCACATAATTTTTCGCCTTTATTTCCCATGCCATTTCAATTTCCCCCGCTTAATCCCGCCCTGTGCTAATTTAATCCTCCCTAATAATAATCAACCTCTATGCCCTTTAATTTCCCCCCTAATCCCACCCTGTTCCATTTCAATTGCCCCCCTTATAATAAGGGATCGACCGATATCGTTTTTTTTAGGGCAGATACCGATAATCGGTGGAGGTTAGGGCCGATAGCCGATAACTTATACCGATATTCCGGTATAAGTTATTGGCTATTCATCCCCCCTCGACACCGCTGCAGATCATTGATTTTAAAGCGGGCGCTTTAAATCAATGCACTGCAGTGGCTTTTGCGGTGCCATAGGCCGCCACCGCCACCACCCGCTTCTCTCCCCCTACCTGTCAGGGTGGTCCGGGCCATCCATCCTTCCTGTAGTGTCCGGGGGCGTTCCAGGTGGAGGGTGAACCGGTCCGGGCTGTCCTTCTCTGGGGGTCATCTTCTCCACTCCGGGCAGGCTCCAGCCTAGTAACGCAGCATAGACGCCGCTGCGCAGTGACGCCTGTGTGCAGCGACGCACCTGATGTCACGGCGTAGCGGCGTCTATGCAGTGTACTAGGCCGGAGCTTGCCCGGAGTGGAGAAGATGACCCCGGAGAAGGACAGCCCGGACCACGGTGCGGCGGTTCGGGGGGCAGTTGCGGTGCGGTGGGCGGGGCTTTATCGGCAAGGTAATTGCCGATACCGATAATGCCCAAAATCGTGATTATCGGCCGATAATATCGGCCATATCGATAATCGGTCGATCCCTACTTTTAATCCCGTGCCACATCATTCCCCCAGATCCTTATGCCATTTTAATTCCCCTTTACCACATCATTTCCCCCCCCCTCTCTCCTCTTTCTTCTATTCACCCCCATGCCATTTTGATTCTCCCCTTTTTTATTCACATGATCATTTCCCAATTTGATCCCCCCCCCCCATCTCTTCCCTCAGAACCCTCACTATGCCACTGCACTTCTCAGCAGAATCGGGCGAGGATCTCTGTGCGGCAACTGGCGAGTGACATCGTTCCCTGCTCCACGGTAAGGAGTCAGTCCTGGCAGCCACCGCTGCTCAGAGATTTAAAGTGGCCACATCTGTGCTGCTGATCTTGGACAAGCAGCCAGCACCGGGGTCACTTGAAAGCAATAAGCAGCGGTGGTTGCTGCTGCTGCAAGACAGGATGGTCCCATAAACGCACCTGGGGAATCCCTCCCAAACATTAGTGTTTTCGTGGCTCCCAGTTTGGAAAGCCCTGCTGTACAGCGTTGCCCCTGCTCCCCTAATTCCTCACCTTCTTGGTTGACTTTTTGGGGGTCTCCCGTGGGCTGCACGTCATCATCAGGCCTGGAGTTCGCTCGTCCTCCACAATACTATCAGAATCTGAGTCAGAGGAGCTGGAGAGAGAAGTGTAAGAACTGCGGGAGACAAAGACACAGGGTCAGTATTCTCATATATAAAGGCCCATTGCAGTGGTCTCCAAACTGTGGACCTCCAGCTGTTGCAAAACTACAACTCCCAGCATGCCCGGACAGCCAACGGCTGTCCGGGCATGCTGGGAGTTGTAGTTTTGCAACAGCTGGAGGTCTACAGTTTGGAAAAGTCCACATGAAAAACATCAGTGGTGTAAGAGGACATCACATGCGAATATTCCCTAAAATCCCTTCAATCCTGTATCAATAAGGAAAATGCCCCTAAATTTTTTTGGGGTGGCCAAAAATGTTTCTTGAATGGCTTCACCTCTTCCTTATTTTGTGCAATTTCACACTCTGCTAGTAACAAGAGGAGGATTATTAGGCTGCATTCACACCACATTTTTGCAATACACTTCCCGTACACTTTTTCAAGGTGAAAACCGTACGGAACCGTATCGAAAACCGTACAAATTGACTCTCCATTGAAAACCGTATGTCAAACGATGCATCCAGTTGTGTACTTTGTGTGTCTTGTACGGTTTTGTCCGTTTTTTTTCCGTACCCAAAACCGTTGCTTACCACGGTTTTTTGTCCGGGTGAAAAACCGTATTGAAACCGTATACATGAGAGTCAATGGGAACCGTAGAGAACAGTGTATGTGCGTATGGTTTCATTCGATTTGCACAATATGGTTTCAGAGTTTGCAAATGCGCAGTGAATGCCGAATGAAAGGTTAAAAATGTGTATACATATATACACAATATAATTATATATATATATATATATATATATGTATTAGGGATCGACCGATTATCGGTTTGGCCGACATTATCGGCCGATAATCACGATTTTGGGCATTATCGGTATCGGCAATTACCTTGCTGATAATGCCCCGCCCCACGACCGCCCCCCCCCCGGCCCCATTGCCTCCCACATCCCCGGTTTTTATAATTACCTGTTCCCGGGGCCCACGCTACTTCTGGCTCA